>NC_090876.1:20310961-20313461 GCF_036669935.1 Montipora foliosa
CTTTTATGTTCAAATAACAGCTAAAAATAAAGATTTTTTAACGATCTATCCGTCGGCTTCCTGGGAGAATACTCTCTAGAGAGTAAAGGAACTTCCGACGTTAAAAAAGGTGTACCTTTACCCGGATATTTCTTTCATAATTTAATATTATCTGTCAAAATTTGCACAACAGTCAAATCATAAAAATAGCAACGCACGCACGCGACAAATTTAGTCCCATGACCTTTTCCTCTTCGTCGAATTCTAATGCTTAACACGGCAATTTTTAGTTATTGTGAAAATCTTTCTATATTTGTTAGCAATCATCCTTTCAAATTTCAGAGAAAGCGACCGGTCTGCGAATATTTTACGAGTTTTTTTCAATGGGATGTCAAAAGGCCAAGTGGATGTTATATGCATAATCGGGCAAGTTGCGCGTGTGACCCGTTATAAGTATTTTTTCACAAAATGTTCCCGAATCGTCAAGTATCACCACAGAAGAAACGAAAATCATTCTAAAAGCTTATTTTACGCAAAAAGTAGGTTCTGGAGGTAATTTTGAGTGTGGAAATCAAGTTTACAGCAGACGAAAAATGCAAACTTACAAGCCATGGTATATTTAATTAACTTAACACAACAGAAGAGTCGCTTACCCCTATATTTTGACACGAAAATGCTTTACTATTGCCATAAAAACTATCCAGTTAAGCTCGCATATTACACATGATGAGTTCATAAAAGCTACCATTTTCCAGCGAAATGCTTTTTGAAACAAACAACACATGTGCTATAAGAGGCAAAAAACCCTTCCTATTTCATTTAATACGTGCGTGAAGACAAGAAACTCAATCGTGTCAAATTACACTCCGTGTCAAAAACACAACACGGTAAATAAATTTCCCTCGAGTGTTTAGCATCAAACCTTTCACTGAAAAACCCTTTACTTGAATTATCAAGCAAAAAATGGGCAACAAGCTTTCTTTCAAATAATTTTTGACTAACAGGAATTTGTGAAATTTCCAATTGTTAGCAGAAGACTGTGCAGAATTGAGTACAGATCCAAGTCTCTCTTTTGTTAAACCCATAAGTTACTAGAGAATTTTCCATTTGATTTCAGCGTTGTACAAAACCCCACGCGTACAATATTAGAACTACATGTACATCTCACTTTGATTACGGTTCGACGGGCGACAGATTGTTGTCGAAGTCCATTACTCGTCGCTTTTAAGATTCCAGATTTTTTTCAGCGCCTTCCTTGTTCAGTATCCAATTGACTTTCCATTATTAAGCTCCATAAAGGTATATTTTGCTTAAAAATCCACTAAAACGCCATTCGCGTTACATGACTTTCGACGCCATAGCCGGTTACGTTAATCATTCTTTTGTGTCTACCAGAGAAATCTACGCATTTCCCACTACCCTCTCTATCCTAAGACAATACGCGCAGAAGGCTCTATGCATAAAGACACCACTTAGCAGGGGAGTGACAGGCAAGACTTTTCCCGACACGGAAAATAACAAAAAAACCCACGAAATGAAATCGAAGTTCCGACTGGGTTTGGCAACCCAGTAATAATGACGATTTGTCAACTCAGAGGTAGCCCAAGCTCAAAATGTTAGGAGTTACCTGTTTTTTTGTTGTTTTTACGTGAAATATGGCATATACTATATGACATAACGACGAATTTGACTACGCGAAACATGACTGCCGTCTTGCAGCATATGGAGGTGTTGTGTTACAACTTTTTGAATTTATAAAGCTTTGTTTGGGAAGGCAACGGCTTTGCTGGAAAAGTCAATCATTCTTATGTTTTGTGAATAAAATCATAGTTAATGCATGGCGATGGTTATGAAAGTCGACAAGTCTTTTTGTTTTATGTTTTTGTCTGTATTTTGGCCTTGACGGTGCACGAAACGCACCCTTTTTCGAGAATATAACCAATCAAATCTTTCGATTAAATTATGCGTAACTAATTTGCGAACGTGGCCTTGCAAAGCAAAAGCAATAGGTTGTGCACTGTCACGGTCAATTTAACATCGATTGCGACAACATTGTCCTCGCTTTTGAAGGTTTTAAGGTTTCATAACCAGTCCTTCGATTAATGATAAAATCTACTTACCCTGTTGCCGTAATGTATTTTGTGAAGTGAGTGTGATTTAGGGAAGTGTTGATCAATGAAATAGAGGAAGCACTTTATTTCCTACATTTGCTTTGACGTTTTTGCTGAAAGGTGGATTGTACAAAAGAATGTTTCCTGGTCGGTTCTTCCGTGAGTGCTGTATCTCATTGCGTGGCTCATATAAGACAGGTTGTAATTGTAACCGCTTTTATTAAGGGCTTCTTGGTACACGGTTTTGGCATTGTCAAAGCATTGTCGGTCTGATGATCTTTCTGAAAGCCGTTTGTTGATGGAATCTGGGCTGTTTTTCAGGATAGATGGTGGGTGATTGGATTTCTTATGCACGTACAATGGGACGTTATCTTCCTTTGTGTATGGATAGTGCTTGCCGCTCTGCAGGT
>NC_090876.1:20323461-20400961 GCF_036669935.1 Montipora foliosa
TTGAATATTAAACCAGAACTTTTATGCTCATCGATCCGTTGGTAGAGATGTGGACGCGTGTAACCAACATAGATGGCATCACACCAGCCACATTCAAATTTGTAAACTACTGATTGTTCGTTGATCAACGCGGGCTTGATTTCTTTATGTTTGAGATCTTCTCCAACTTTTCGAGAAATGAAGACTGGGCATAAGTCGATGTTTAACAGCTTACCAAGATCTTTCAACTGCTTGCGCACAGAGTCAGCTGATTTTTGTTCCTTGAACGGTAGAACAATTCGTAGTGATTGCGGGTCAGGTGTAGATTTGCGTGGAGGTGCTGGTGTTTGTTTGGATGTGATAAAATTGGAGATCATAGAGAGAATAAGATGTTCAGGAGGATCACTATCAGCTTCTGGGCAAAGTCCCCTACGAGAATTTAACTAAAAAATTATATCAAAAGTGGCCTATGTAACTCTATTGTCGAAAAAATACATAATCTACATACGGTGGGTAAAGAAATGAACGAGGCGGCATTTACCATAAGCCCTTTAAGAATTTTAAAGGTCTCAAAAGTTGAGCATTTTAGTGACTTTAAAAGTCGAGCATTACAGCGACCTTGAAAGTCAAGCATTTTTGAGACCTTAAAAAACGAGCTTTTGAGTGACCTTAAAAGTCGAGCTTTTTACAGACCTTAAAAGTCGAACTTTTAGAGACCTTAAAAGTCGAGCTTTTTAGAGACCTTAAAAGTCGAGCTTTTTAGAGACATTATAAGTCAAGCATTTTAGTGACCTTAAAAGCCGAGCGTATTAGATACCTTAAAAGTCGAGCTTTTTAGAGACCTTGTCAAACTTTTAGAGACCTTAAAAGTCGAGCTTTTTACAGATCTTACAAGTCTAAAAAGAAAAAGCAGAGACAGGCCTACACGGACTCCCAAGGTGGTTTTTGTGGTTGCGTCGCATTATCAGAGCCTTCAAATTATAGTTTTGCTTTTACAAGCATGTCTTTTAGAGATTTAGTTAAATTCTCGTAGGGGACTTTGCGCAGAAGCTGATTATGATCCGTTCAGGATATGCCAACTGTAGGAATAAGGTCTTGAGGCGGCTACACTCTTCATGAAATAATGACCAGTTAAATGATAGCTTCAAAGCTCGGTCTAGCATGGTAATAATTAAGGATTTCTTATAACGAGTATCAACGTGACTATTATAATGTAACAATAGACCCGTATTGGTCGGTTTCACGTATACACTAGTCGTAATATTCTGACCGTCATTTCTTAGGACCATGCCTAAGAAAGGGAGATTGTTCTCAATTGATAGTTCCATAGTAAAGCTAATCGATGGGTGGAGATCATTCAAAGCATGCAGAAAAGAATAGGCTGAAACTTCACCCTTCATGGTAGTTAAAGCATCATCAACGTAGCACCTGTAGTATGATGGTTATTTGTTCTGGAGCTTAAGTTGTTCTTCAAGACTACACATGAAGGTGTTAGCCATGAGAGGACCGAGAGGAGAACCCATAGCCACACCCTCCGACTGCTCGTAAAGTTCGCCATTGAATTGAAAGAACTGATCTTTCGTTGCAATGTTTAAAAGTTCAATCAAGTGGGATTTTTTTGCCTCAAGACCTTATTCCTACAGTTGGCATATCCTGAACATCATATCCACTCTATGATCACCAATTTTATCACATCCAAACAAACACCAGCACCTCCACGCAAATCTACACCTGACCCGCAATCACTACGAATTGTTCTACCGTTCAAGGAACAAAAATCAGCTGACTCTGCGCAAGCAGTTGAAAGATCTTGGTAAGGTGTTAAACATCGACTTATGCCCAGTCTCCATTTCTCGAAAAGTTGGAGAAGATCTCAAACAAAAAGAAATTAAGCCCGCGTTGATCAACGAACAATCAGTAGTTTACAAATTTGAATGTGGCTGGTGTGATGCCAGCTATGTTGGTTACACGCGTCGACATCTCTACCAACGGATCGATGAGCATAAAAGATCTGGTTCAATATTCAATCACAGCCAAAGTCAACATCAATTAAGAACAATAACATCTGACATGTTTCGCATTCTTAAGAAATGCTCATGCAAATTTGATTGTCTAGTGTATGAAATGTTCCTTATTCGCGAGCACAAACCGTGTCTGAATATCCAAAGTGACTCGATAAAGGCAAAACTTTTCACCTAGCCTCTAGGGACTTTAAATTCAATCTTGAACATTAATATTAATATCTGTAAAATATTATATTTGACCTGATGATGGTGTCATGAGGACACCGAAACGTTGTCTTTAATAAGTATGTTTCTGCCCGTAATTTTTATCATCAAATCCATTACAGTATCATGTTTAATGTATTGGTGTTGGTAACCTATCGCGGAACTCAACAGAAAATAAAATTCGAAGACTGTTACGTAACAAAGCAAGAACAAAGCACTGAGAAAAGGAGTGATGGGCACAATCCATAAATTACTTAAACTACGTGTCATCGGAAGGTCGCGATCGTAGTTAAAAATAAAGTACCTTATGAAAATACAGAACAATAGTACCAGTGGTTTTAAAAACTCACTTAAACCCACGCAAAGGACCTTTGTCGGCACACTACAGAAACCGCTTTATGAAAGCGATTGAAAGATTCTTATAAAATACAAGTGGTCTGGAATACCCAACACCACTTTCCAAACACCTGTTTCACACTAAATTAATGATAGGAGAAAATGATCATTAAGCATAGTAATAATATTACTCATTGACGTACTTTTTTTTCTCTAGCTTTCTACCATTCAGCAAATCGGAGAAGACCTAGTTACCAACTTGGCCTTGATGTACCACGGCGCTCAAGCCTGTCACGGGCTCTCATGTATTCACCGATGCGTCGGCTGTCTTCCCTCAGCTCAGACTATCTCATAGATAATAATCCCTGTGCAGCAATGGGAGCCTGGTTTCTGGGCCCTAATGGAGAAAACGGGGATATATTTCAGGACCTTTTGACAAGCGCTGTGGAGTCGCATGTTAAATTTCGTCAAAGGTGACAAAAAAAAAAAAGAGAAAAAAAAAAAAAAGCATGAATCGGAACCCCGTCTTTGAGGAGATTTTTATTGAAATTATATCATCTTCTAGGGCCAACGTTTGTAATGAGCAACAATCTTTAACTGAGTTTTAATCGGCAATTGAGGGTTGTTCCTCAGTTACACATCTTGGGGTTCGTTAGGTGCAAAATAGGTCTTTGAGCTGGACCAAAAATACAAGTTAAGCATTTTGGGCAAGAAATGCTTCGAGGTCGGTTATACGCGGTTGACGTTAGGGCATTAACAAATTCTGCAGTTCTGTTACAGTGTATCATTCCTTGTTGAAACGGCTGCTAAAACAGGCTAAGCACTTTGTTGAATATTTTTCCTTCAAAGTTATTGGAGGTAAATGAACAAAAAAAGAGGGACCCCTTATCTGCTTAACAAGTTTCTGTCAGTTGGACTACGTTAAAAATCACTCGTTTCCCATCCTCAAGAAGCCAATGACATCATGTTAACATTTTCTGATTAACTCGGAAATGCTGCAAAATGTTAAACCTTGTATTACCTGTTTAAGATTTCGTGTTATTTTCAGTTACTTTCCCTGTGATCCTCCTTATGTAACGAACGAACTTCGCTCGCAAGGATCCTTTAAGAACGCCTTGAAGAATCTAAGGACAGAACTGGACAACTTGCAAAGGGATCTAGGAAACTCAGTACCATTTTTCAGCTCCAGATACAAGGTAACCCTCCTTTATACTTGCCATACTTAAATTTCCGTTAATTAAGGTAAACGCATAATAAAGGAATCTAGTTTATGATCTCGCATACTCGTCACCTACAGCGTTACGCTCATTTTAATGCAGTCTAAGACAGTCTTAGATGAAATCTCCAAACCGGTACTTCGGATTCCGGATCGTGGTGGGATTGCGAAATTCTGGACTGCTGGATCCGGATTCCAAAGCAAAGGAATCTGAGAGCATTCTCTTATATGGTATATATTGATTTTTGTCTTTCTTTGATTTTATCACAGGGTCACGTTAATTGGGATACGAACATGCCAGCAAATCTTGGTTACATCTCTGCAATGCTCTTTAATCAAAACAACTGTTGCGCAGAATCCTCCACCGTTACCACCAAGTTTGAGGTGGAAGTAGGAAAGGATTTGTGTGAAATGATGGGATACGAAGAAGATAAATGCCTAGGGCACTTGGCGAGTGGTGGGTCCCTTGCCAACATTGAAGCAATTTGGGCAGCAAGAAATGTCAAGTTTTTTCCATTAGGATTGAAAGAAGCTTTGTTGAAGGAGGACAGACTCGCTAATGCTAGAGGCTACAAGGTGTGGAACGTACAGCTTTAAAAAAAACAATTTGGGCAATTTGAAATAAATTTGAGTCTGTGTTTTATTGGTTCTGCTCAGTTAATGACAGCAAGGTTATTAGGTCATAATTCTGATGACCATTTAAGCGGCTGAGAGGGGAGTGGTCAAATTAAGTGTACTCGAAGAGGACCCACCTTGTTTAAGGGGAGGGGTCGTATACAAGACACATTTACCTGATGAACCTCATGAACAAAAATTATTGACCTGAATACTGGAAATGAGGCATTTGAAATAATCTGTCTGCAGGAAGCTTGCATCTATAGGAAGTCAGCATAGCGAAGTTTGAATCTTTTCGTCAGTGCTTACTCTTGATAGAGAGGGGGTTAAGCAACCAAGACACTCTCTTTTAAGGTGAAAGGGATGGGGTACAAGAAGATACCACCATCTTTTTCGATGTATGGTGGGTCCTGTCCGTGTACAATTGCTTTGACTATTTCCCAGGTATTTTGACCATAGATAAGTAAAGTTCTTGCGGTCGTACGGCTGCATAACAATTAACATGAAAAGTGATATAAACTCTCTTTGGACGAATTAATCATGAAATAGAAGGGAAGCTATTGTAATGGAGTTTCCTTTCATAATGTGGACTTCCGAATGACTTTAGCCTCAGTCCAATCGTTTTCTTTGTGCTAATAGAGAGATTTAGCGTCGTGTTTACAGCAAAAGTGAAGCTGAAATATAGGTTTAGCCAAAAATCAAAGATTGAAACTTGTTTGATTGTTGCGCATTTTTACCCCATCTTCTACAAATATCTTGCAACTTCAAATGAGAGGATAAAGTCGGCCTGTGAGTACTTCCATGCTTTTGATGACAAGCTTAAACACTCAATGCTAACTCTTTCTCTATTATTTATTTATTTATTTATTAATTTTTATCAGTTGATTTTGCTTTTTCTTATTGAAGGTCCTGATTCCTCAAAGAGGAAAAGAAGTGGAAATAACAAGCGCATCTCAGTGGGAGTTGCTCAATCTCGATGTGGACACTGTCTTAAAGATGCCTTTTGAAGTGGAAGCTGTGACTAAACTTGAACCTCAGGAATTTATGGAGATCATGGGAAGTTACCTTTATGAGTCAATAGGAGCGCAAGAATTTGCCCGACGTCATGAGCTGAAAAACACTGCCTGCGTTTTGGTTCCAAGGACCTCGCACGTGTCTTTTGCTAAGGCAGTGGCAATCCTTGGACTGGGACGAGAGAGCCTAATCGCTGTGGCTAAGGATAAAGATGCTCGGATGGACCCAAAAGGTAAATTCATAGAGGGGATTTTAATTATGGCTTTGTCCAATTTTGAGGTCACTAGCTATAGAGATTTTTCTGACCTGTCTATTCAGGATTTTCTTGAATGTGGGAAGTTTTTCACATCAATTAACTTTTGGGCCAGCTGGTTACTGGAAACTTTTTGCTTTCACAACGCATGTCTTGAGCACTTCAAAAGCTACGGCTTGATTTCAAACCAGGCTTAGGGAGGAGGAAGGAACACCAACGAGGTATTAACACTAAAAAGGAAAATATTGATAGAGAGGGAAGTGTGCATCAATTGTCCTTAATCTGGTAACATTGATTTGTTCTGAACTTGATGTTCTTTTAGATTTGAAGCGCATCCTTACGGAGAAAATGCAGCGGGAGATCCCAGTTGTAACAGTGGCAGTTGTCATGGGAACTACTGAAGAAAGCGCGGTGGATCCTCTCACTGATGTTCTGGAATTGAGAGATGAATTTAGAAAGAAAGTGAGTTGAGCTAACCCCTGGTATAAAATTAAAATCATTACGGAAACTGAACGAAAGAAACAACCAATTGACCGAGTCAATTTTTTTTTTGCATAAGCATTGTTTCCAGTTTCTCTTAGGACTTTAAAACAATACTTATGGAAAAATTGGGGGGGGGGGGGGGGGGACAAACAAATAGTATTATGATATTTTCGTACTGGTCAATTGGTAGTTTCTTTCGTTCTGTTTCTGTATATCACCATGATTTTTCATACATTTACATACATGGTCTGGATTCGACAGAATGTTTGCGTGTGTTTTGAAAAGGTAGCCAAAATAATATTCGTTCGGACCTCGGACATTTCAACGGAATTTAACTAATTGAAGTGTGAGTCATCGTTGTCTGTACTTTATCGACAACGATATTCGTCATTCCAGTGCTCCTCGTGAGTCCACATTTTTTTTTTCATCAACGCGTTTACTTGAAACGGCAAGGTGCAAAGTGAGGGTTGCTGCTTTTCGCAAAAGCATGAAATTTCTCTAATACTATAACTTTTCTCTCAAGGGTTAGTAGCTGTTAGTGGATACCTGTCACGGACAGGCAAGAAATTAACTGATATCAAACAAGTTTCTTCCATTTTTAGCAAAAGGCCCATTTTGGTTTGACGTTGGCCGTTAACGCGATGATTTTAGTTCGACGTTTGGCTTTGCCGTTAACGAGCGATGCCATGCAGAAGCCCATGCATAACCCAATGAGAAGTGACGATCTGCGATGGAATGCGGCCTGTCAGTTTTCGTTTATGAGGGACTTTAAGATCTACGTCGGCGACCTCGACATTTCCATCTCGTTCAAGTCGTACACAAGGTGGGCGAATTTCGAGCAGATTTCGGATACGAGCAGTTTCCAGAGAAAAAAACATGGAATGGCAGGTTTACATTTGTAAAGTTGTCGTTGAAACCTCAAATTTAGTGAATCAGATTTCACGTCGTTGTTGCAAACTGCAAACGCAAAAATGTGTGCTAAGATGCGTGCTGCGCGTGTAGCAAGATTATTTTTCCTCTTTCAACCAATGATATCCTTGTTTTGTGGCGCTGTGGTAGTCGTAGCCGTTGCCGTTTTTTAAATAGAGACTTTAAGAAACGACTACGGCTACGGCTGCGACACAACGCCACAAAACAATAATATGATTGGTTAAAAGAGGAAAAACAATCACGGGTGCTGCACTTGCAGCACGCACTTTATTGCTGCACTCTGCATAACAAAGACGTGAAATCGCGAAATTTGAGGTTTAACAGCAATGTGAACGTACAAATGCGAATCTTTCATTCTATAATTTTCTCTGAAACCGCTCGTATAAATTCAGTTTGAGGATAATTCGCCCACACTGTACAAAGAGAACGAAATGAAATAACCACAAAAGACTTAGGATTGTGTGAAGTTGTATTTCGAAGTGACATGTTCGTCGATGTCGCCGTCAAAGTCTTTAAACTCCTAAGGACGGATACTGATAGATTTTTGCGGGAAAAAAAACGAGGCGGTATTTTTATGAAAAGCCATAACTTTCTTAATATGTACTCTTCAAGTTATTCTTTTGATCTTGAAGTTTTGTCTTGTGGTGTGGTTTTGTCATTATGCAGTGAGGTTTGATGGTTACGTGTAGTGTTTCCATCATGAATCTGTTGAGGTCTTCTTTTAACGTCACCCAACATAATGACAAAACCACACCACATAATAATGTTGCCACAGTACATTATGAAAAAAAAACCCAAAACATCAAGACAAAACTTCAAGACCAAAAAAAAGGGTTACATAAGAAAGTTATGGCTTTCCATATTTTTGCTACTTGAGCGATCCTTGATTCAGAGGTGTAACATTCAGAGGCGTAACAGTTCTGGTCATCGGGCCTAACCTAATTGGCCACAATTTGGCGGGATCCATATTCTAAGGGTGCGTTCGATTGACCCAGTTCCGGAATAAGAATAGAAGTGCAAGCACAAGTGCAAGTACAATATAAAAAGGACTTAAAGATTCAGACCGACTATAAATGAAAATCTTTGCATCACAATCAATACTACATCAGGCTCTAAAAATAAATAAAAATTGTTTAAGATATAGTGGCCTGCTTAGCCTCGCGAGACAGATTATTCCATGCAACAGCGCCCTTGTATCGGAAGCTGTTTTTAAGGGCTTCGGTGTTTCGGCCTCGGAATGAATAAATTATGTTTAGACGTCCCCAGATTGTGGCTATGAATGGTGATAGTACTGGCAAATTTTTCGTCTAAATACAAAGGCACTTGGTGGGTGACAGTTTTAAACATACAGTCTTTAGTTGTTTATCACGTCTGTCTGCGAGGCTAGATCTGTTGAGTTCCTGGACTATCTGAGGAGATCGAACCTTTCAACTAGCTCCAGTTATAATACGAGCAGCTCTATTTTGTAACAATGTTTGTTTTTGTAAGACGTGGAGTGATGATTTAAAACGGTATGTCTGGCGTTTTGAAGCACCATGCAAGGGTAATAAGGATATGATGAATGGTATATGAAATGAATCATATATGAACTGCGGATATGAAATCAAGTGAAGCTATGATCTTCGCAGTTATGAAAGCAATTTTTGCAATTGCGTAGAGAAGCCTGAAAAATTCAGGACTTCAACGGGGTTTGAACCCGTGACCTCGCGTGTCTGACCGGAAGCGCGATCTCACGGGTTCAAACCCCGTTAAAGTCCTGAATTTTTCAGGCTTCTCTACGCAATTGCAAAAATAAGGAGCTCCCAACGTCAGTGGCTTCATAGCTCGGTTGGTTAGAGCGTCGCACCGGAAGCGCGAGGTCACGGGTTCAAACCCCGTTGAAGTCCTGAATTTTTCAGGCTTCTCTACGCAATTGCAAAAATAAGGATATGTTTAAAATAGCATTTTAGCAGGTGTTTGACAATTTTCATACGAATCTCCGTAATAACGAAGGATCCAAGTATTCCTATTCTAGAGTACGATCAATGGAAAGTACCCTAAATTTTGATAATGTGGTAAACTGATAGGCCGAGACTATATGAGAGAGATGGGCATTTCTGGGTGATGGACTTCTGGTTTAAATCTCTCTGATCAACTTCGAAGATTAGAAACTCATAGGCCGGATTTACGAGCTAGAATACTGTATTTCCCGAAGTGTGTGGAAGGCGCGGTGGCCTCATGGTTAGTGCGCTCGACTCCGGATCGAGTGGTCCGGGTTCGGGGCCTGGCCGGGGACAGTGTGTTGTGTTCTTGGGCAAGACACTTTACTCCCACGGTGCCTCTCTCCACCCAGGTGTATAAATGGGTACCGGCGAATTTAATGCCGGGGGTAACCCTGCGATGGACTGGCATACCATCCAGGGGGGAGTAGAAATACTCCTAGTCGCTTCATGCTAAAGAAACCGGAGATAAGCGCCGGCCTGATGGGCCCTCTAGGCTCGTAAGCAGACTTTACCCTTACCCTATTTAATAGACAAATTTCCATTACAAACTACAGTCATGTTCAGCCATTTGAAAGCCAAAGCTTAATTAAATGAATGATTAAATTGGAATATCTCAGGTGACTTAATCCTCCAAAAGAAGATTCTTTTAAAAGTCCAATATTTTCGAGTCTTCTGTGTTTATCAGTAACCATATCGTAATACTAGATCTTTATGCTTACTCTATATCCCAAAGAGCTCGGTTTAGGCTCGTAGAGATGGGGGTGCGACAGGTGCGTCTGCACCTCTCTCCCCACAGGCTGCGGAGGTCTACTTTTTTGTTGACCAATGATTTTAAAAAAGTGACTTGACAAAAGATACATATACCGGTAGTAAAGTTCTGTTTGTGTAGAAGGCTTGCGCTTGGCACTGAAAGATCATGATGAGCAAACCCAGGAAATGATACGGATTTTCAACTCTCCTTATTTGTTATTTTTGAAATAGTGACATTGTTCTCTAAAAGTGTCAAATACATACGTAAAGTAGTCTCTACCCCCCCCCCCCTCCCCCCACACCTCCCCAAACCAAAAATCTATTTTGAAATGCAAAAGTTTGAGTAATATCAACGTTTTCTTTAGTTTGCTTTTGACTGTCTGTTTTCGTATCATACTGCCGTCAAAACGCATAAATACATACTCAGACAATCGAATGTTCAAAATTTCACAGGGAGGTATGTCCCCGGACCCCCTCCGGCGCTCGATGAAAACAGAAAGTTCTACCTTTAAAAGTTGCCACAAACAAACTTTTGCCGCTTCTAGTTCTTGTTGAGTGCCTTTGTTTTAATTTAATTAGTGCATTCTGTTCTGGAACAAGGACATGTTGCTTCTCTGCTTACTAAAAAGTCTATGCCGAGAGAAACACCTGGCTGGTCCTGGGTTCCATTTCCATTTACTTCATTCACTTTCCGAACTAGACCAAAAAGTTGATTCTAAAAATCGAACTGCACAGATCATGTTATATACGCCCAAACGTGCGTATATAAAGGATATTACACGGTGGCGAGAAGATATGAATTTTATGTTCGAGTGGCAAGAACAATATCTCACGAGTGAGCGAAGCGAACGAGTGAGATATTGTTCTTGCCACATTGTTTTTGCTAAAGTATTAGTTATCTTATAGAAGTACCAAACCACTTATAATAAAAATTTATTTATTTATTTATTTATTTGCGATGTTTATACAGGCAATCCAATTCAGCAACGCTGGTTTAAACGGAGGCCTGTAAAAAGAAAACAACAACAACAACGACAAAGCAACACAGTAAAACTTTGTCAACTTCGGTTTTTTTTTTAAGGGTCTCAACTTTAGCATCCATGCTGACGGGGCCTGGGGAGGATACTTTTGCAGCATGCTGCGTGACCCACCGAAAAGCTCTGTTTCACAAGCCGCAGAGCTGGAAGGCTTCGTGCCCGAGATGTATTTGAGTACCTACGTCCAGGAGCAGTTGTCAGCGCTCCATCACTGCGATACCATTACCATTGATCCTCACAAATCAGGCTTCTGTCCCTACCCAGCAGGGGCAATCTGTTATCGAGATAAAACTATGAACTCATTTCTTCGAATCAACGCTGGTGTTGCTTATTACCATGGAAAATTTACTCTTGGAGACGTCGGTCTCGAGGGATCGAAACCCGGAGCGGCAGCCGCAGGAGTTATGCTGGCAAACAGGGTAAACTCATTATCACTCGCTTTTTTTGGTAAACAATATTCGTTTCGTTTTTGCGATTCGGCCACGTTCTATAAGAACAAGAAGAGCAACAACTTTAGTATTACCCCAACAACGGTAAAGGCAAAAGTATAAACAATTCTTAAAGGGAATATTTAGAGAGATCTGTAAAACGTATATTACAAGCCGGTAATGAAGAATCATTGGTGTTTTAAACGCATCGAGGATGGACTGAAGAAAGTCAGATATATATAATTACAATCTAACTCCAAAAAGCCGATTCTAATAGGCGCCAAAAAGTGTTCCCTCGCTCTTCTCTCCATCTTCATATTGTCTGGTAATACAGACAAATGACGTCACAAAGTTGTCCTCTAAAGTCCGATAAACATCTACATTTACCCTAAGATCTAAAACTTTGTCCGTCTCATTTAGAAAATGTATAGACTTAAAGGGACACGTTCTATTGGATATCAAAATTAGACGTGCACGTATTTACTGCCATTTACAGAAATAAGTGAAAAAAAGATCTTGATAACCACAAGCTACCCTTTTTAGTGACTTTATATCTGTTAATGAATATCGAATACTGCGAATAGCGAAAGTATTCAAGTTGGAATCATATCGTTTAAAACAACTCTGAAAGATAGCAAACAAGCTGTGTGAACAAACAAACAAGCTGTGTGAATTCATCCTTTACAATGCACCTCTGGCTAATGTCGACTTCTTACCCTATGCAGGTTATTGGTCTTCATAAAGATGGATACGGCCGTATTCTTGCTCAATGCATGTTTACTTCCAAGATAGTTTACTGCCTGTGGCTTACGTTAGCCAAGGAAGACGACAACTTTGTCGTCCAGACAACGAAACCTCTTCCTAAATTAAAAAACTGGTCTGAACAGGAACAGATTAGATTCATTCAAGAAAGGATTCTGGGGAAATCTAACGAGCAACTTGTTCAGGTATCTTAAAATCCTTGCTCTTTTGATAGTGTTTTGATCACAATATTCTTTTAAGACCTCAGATACCATTTTACAGAGCAGCTGGAGAAGTAAAATATCATCTTTTCCCTTTCTATTTTAAAGGACGAAGAGGCTATGAAATACCTCAAAGAGATTGGACCAGACACTCTGATGCCATGTTTCTCTGTAAACCTAAAAGATAACAAAAGTGTTGAATTATGCAATGCAATAAACACGGCACTTTTTCAAAGCCTTCGCCACACTTCAGATGAACACTCAGCTCATCGCATTCCGATGATTGTCACAGCTTCAAGTATGATACCTTACAAGCACAGTGATGCAGTGGCGGATTTTAAGGAGAGACTTGGGGTGAGTTTGTATAACAGTAACGTTGGCCATAACAGATTTATTTTCAACAAAATCAACGATATGCTTCAATGAACCAAAGTGATATAATTATTTCAGAATGTGTCGGAGCCAAAAGAGGAGTCCCACCATTGGCAGAACAGTGAATATAGAAGTAGATGGGAGCTACTTAATATTTCGTACCCGAAGAAATGTAGAGAATCGTGTTACTAGTACACGTAGAGAAGTTTCGAGAAACTGTAACCTGCATGACAGCTTGTTTCTGACGTCAATTACCATGCAGCACGAAAATAGATTAGTCTGCTTGTTTTCGTTGATTCATTTAGTGTGACCGAGACGTTCTCTATCGATTCTACGCACGGAGATTCATGTATTGATTATTGTAGCACTTAGTACTTAAATTTATGATGACCTTTTCCCTGCTATGACAAACAATGAATTTTCCACATTCTCTCATCTTAGCTGGAACCTAATGGTGACACACCTGTTAAATTTATCATAACAACCTGCATGGATCCCTGGGCAACATCCATAGAGTTTCTGGACAACATGGCTGTCATCATGAGAAACACCATTCTTTGTGCCATTGGAACGGTAAAAAATTTTAGTTTTAAATCTCAGCACTCGCAAAATTCAAATAATGGAAATATCGACTTAACCAGTAACTGGTGACGTGGAATTACTTGAAGAGAAACCCGAATGTTTTAAACAAGAGTAATGTGAGTTTAATTTTAAGTTAGAGTTCAGTTTATTTCACACTATTCATGACTATTTGCATTGTAAGTTCACAGGTATAAAATAAAACAATAACAGATTCTCTTCATTAGTTAATTAATTGAATGTGTGTGGTGACCAAAGTAGCAACTGCTTTCGAGTTGGCCACCACCTACTTTAGAATAAACAAAAAAACATACTGAGTTCAGATGTTCTGCTGCTCAACCTCAGGGCTGCCGAGTGACTGAGAGCTATGTCGGGTTCGAGTTTGAATGTTTTTAACCTCCACTGAACTTAATATGTAAACTGGAACAGATTTTTTGTGGGATGTTGTCAATGTTAATACTACCTTAAATGAGATTGCGAGATTTTGCCGAGTGATAGAACTGAATTATTGAATGGTCACCAACAGAATTAGAAACAAGTAATAGTTTTCACTACATCTACCCCCGGCTAAGACAGTATGAAAGGCAGTTTCCGATTTGCGTCTGACAAATCGTCGCCCCTGTTTCTTATTTGTGTCCGGACAAAATCAATTTCTGACCAAGGGGCAATTAATAGTGATTAATTATATCACTATTTTTCTTAGGTCATTGATCCCATCGCTTTCCACACTTTTGTAAGCACGGGTGTGGTCAACCATAACGCTGAAGTGATCGCGTGTTACCTAGGGGACTTTAACAACGCTCCCAAGCAGTACGACACTGTCGTAAAACTAAGATTCGAGTCTGAAGATGACGCCAATCAGTACCTCTCCAAGCAAAAGGAGCTACTGCAGTGCAGCAAACAACCCCCACCAATCGTGCTTAGAAGCAAGAAGAAGAGGTTACATGATGTCTTCTTTGAGGAAAGCGACTATGCCGGCGAAAGAGAAACATTCCATTGTTTTGTTGGTCTTCCTGCTAGTGATGATGACAATCATCATCCATTCTTGAAAGCGAACATGAGAATCATCGATGTCCCACGTTACGAGCACTTGGATGAAGATGAATACCCGGAGTACAGTTCCTATTTTATGTACGGAGACCAAACGAATACCTTTCTCTTTCACATACCAACCAAAAACCCTGATTTCTTTCAGGTAAGCAGGCCGGAATTAGGCATCTTAGTGAGGTGAGCACAGAACCGAAAGAAGGAACATCGATACAACATGTTTTTCATTTCCTTTCTTCTCGAGATTGCAGCTGTACTCAATGTTAAAAGATAGAAATGATGCTTGCATTGAACTGGACAATTTAATTTAAGCAATTTTCACTCTATAGACACCTGAAATTAAGGCGGCTTTAACGAGATTCGGACCCACGACCTCTGCGATGCCGATGAATGATGTACCAACAGGGCGATAAAGCAACTTAGTTAAGAGCAGGACAATTTATCGGCCCCATGTGGGATTATGTTGGGCTCATGTAGTTATTGTAGTTGTTGATGGTATTTACTGTTTTTACCGAGTAAATTGCCACAGAAAGGAAGAGTCGAAGCACTGGCAAACATAAAAGAAATAAAAACAAACAAGAAGAGATTTTTTTAACGATGACGACTCGGGGATACTCGGAAAAAATCCGAGTGCCCCTTTGGAGGAGTCGAATGTACGGCCTCCCGATGCAGGACTAGTTCGGGCGCTTGAACAATGAGAGATAGGAGACTCGTGAGCACTAGACCTATTAAATTAAGCTAACGTGACTACTGTTTGGCAATACTGCTAGGAACCAAATTGTCGAAATGGAGTGATTGTATTAAAAGAGATAATATGTGCTAGACCGATCGAGGAAAATGAAATGAAGACTTGTTTATCGATGACCCTGGACTCGCGGTGGAATACTGTGGAAAACCCGATTGCTACTTTGCGGCCAATTGGTTAAAGAAAAAGACGCTGAAATTAGCATCACATGGAATAAATTGGAAGGTGATATTGTGTCATTTGGAACTATGTAATGGCACCAAAGGTGTCATGCGGAAGCCTAAAAAAATTAAGGTAATTCCATTTTATCTAAACAAAGACCATGACTAAGAATAAGATATAGCTCTTTTCTTTGTCTTATTGCACCCATTAGATTGTTCAACTTGATGGAATTCCAGAAGGTGTTGGAAACGAGGTGGCTGATGATTTGTTGCTAATGTACGGAATAGAAATCGAGATTACAGACATTCCTGGCAAACCAGCTATTGTCAAGGGAGAAGTTCAAGATCCACTGCTGGGGGACGCATTTGATATATCATTCGTTGGAATCGATGGTCAAGAAGAAATTAGCGAGGTTAAAATTGCGCGAAAAATCTGGTTTGCTGCAACTGACAATGTTTACGGCTCAGTGAGAGAAAATGAGAGATAAAACGTGAAGAGAAAAAATAAATTATTAAAGTAAAAACGACAGTTTTTAAGGGTAATTTTTAGATGCCCTAACAAAGGAAGTTAGTTTGGTCACTACTTTTGAGGAAATATGATCAAACAAAATATCTCATAATAGATATCATTTTTTAAAGTTAAATTGATTTTTCGTGTGATTTCCTCTTCATCGTTTTGTCTAAAAAGTTTGTACAGCTTCTTGAAAGAAAATCTCGACAATAGTTGTTCCATGTGTCGCCATCCTTGAAAACCTCATGCCGTTTGCTTTGCGGCTATTATCGTGCGTAACAACTTACCTTTCAGCTTTCTCAGGCGCTAGTACTACCAACAGTAGTTGCATTTAGATCGAGTTGAATCATATTTCATTGTCAAGCCCACTGGCTAGAAGAGCACTTTGTATAAGAACATAGATTAGCGACCTAACTCACAAGGTTTCTTTGTATCTGAATGATTCGAATGGAACATCTAAAACAATGACTTTGAAGTAACGTGTTCTGTAATGGACTACTCATTTTGCTGTTAATTCTTCCCGCGCTTACTCAGCGGCAGTTAATCTGGTTAGTGGAGGCAATGTCACAACATTTCAGTCATAGTGTTGAATGCTACTACTGAAAAACAAAAAAGAAAAACAAGTAAAACGACAAATGTCATTGGTTATAGCTTTTGGTGCCTTCTGTTGTTGCAGATCCAAAAGTGAAAATGACTGCAATTTGATTAAAAAAAAAAAAAAGAACATATTTTATTCTACTTCTCACATTTAGACTTGAAATACTAACATATGGTCATGCATAAATAAATGAATGAACCCAAATAACTTCCTCAGTGTACTGTACAAAATCATTTCACCTTGAATTCAGTACTTTTTTCATGAAATTACACTGAAATATGCATTACATTCAAGTGAAGCTAATTTTGACTTTGATGTCCGGAAATTATTTGTTCACAGCCCCTTCTTCCCACTCTAAACAGACGCAATGTTTTTCACTAACCACGTAAGTCAAAGCTTTTTCAGTCACAATTAACCACAAACATGATTATCCACTTGCTTTCAATAAGGAAGGCATGTAACAGTACTTGGATTCCCCGTAGATTTTTCGAAAACTTTTACCGGTACCACGTGAGTTTGCCATAACTCGGATTCTTATTGGATAAGAGTGTAATGTGAAGTGCTAGGTTTCTACCCCATATGAACCATGTGAGCGTTAGCCCTACTAATGGAAATAAGCCCACACCAGGACAGAGAAAAAAGCTTAGGGGAAGAAATGAACCCACGACCGGGTTATTCGTATTGTCCATATTGTCCACCGTTGCTTGCTTCAAAACTAATTATAAGTAAGCAAGCAAGCAAGCAGGTAAGCAAGCAAGCAGGTAAGCAAGCAAGCAAGTAAGCAAGCAAGCAAGCAAGCAAGCAAGCAAGCAAGCAAGCGGGCGGGCAGACAGGCAGACAGGCAGGCACTTATAGAGTGTTTTCACGTGACGTCACGGCGGCCATGTTGATGTTCCTAAACAATGGAACGGCGGCCATTTTGGTGTACCCAACTAATCCTCCAGGAATTGGGCTGTATTATCAAGCAAAGGTTTTCTTTTGTTTCGGTGAAAAAACAAGGTTACTGATTATGTGAGTGAAAACACTCTATAGCATTTCCTAGAAGCGAAAGACGTGCAGGCTCAGTCGTTGAAAGTATTTAACCTTTGTCTTGAACCATTAACATGAATTCAGATTTAAAATTCAGCTTAGGGTTAGTTCATTTGAGGCAAGCCAAGCATTGACCCTGATAAAGACGTGATTTAATAATTTCACTAGTTGAATGGCCTTCGACCGACATATTCCGCATTAGAAGACAAAATATCGTGGTCAACTGTATCAAAAGCCTTTTTAGTAACAATAATAACCCTTTAATAATAATAATAATAATAATAATAATAATAATAATAATAATAACAATAACAATAACAATAACAACAATAACAATAACAATAACAATAACAATAATAATAATAACAATAACAATAACAACAATAATAATAATAATAATAATAATAATGATAATAATGATCTTTCATTTAGCTCATAATGACATTTCTATTATATATGTGAGAAAATTTTCGAGCTGGGAAGACTAAATTAACCGTTAGCTTTTTTTAGTGTTACTCTATCCTCAGTTTAAGTCACGATTTTGTTTTCGCAGGTGAAAAGAAAAGGGAATAGCTAATACTGAATCTAAGCACGAAATATTATTATACAAAATAGAATAAGCCATTCGTTACGGCATTTGCTGAAACAGTAGAGAACTGAGAACTAAGAAAGCAACGGTCAACGGATGCCACTACTCTGGTCTATGTTATCAGTAACTGTAGAGTGGAGCGATGGAAAACCGGGTGGGCAAGTTCAAACACCTTAGCAGCAACAGAAATTAATTATAGGAATAGGTCGGTAATTGTGCAAATTAGAGTGATCGCCTTGTTTAAAAAGATGAATGACTTTATAGCATTTCCATACATCTGGAAGACACCAAAGTCAATAGATCGATTGAAAATAGAACAAAGAGGACAAGCCATTAAATTTGCTTTTTCGCGACAGTACTAGTACTTGAGATACCATCCAAGTCCGACGATTTGGATTTACAAAGTTTAGACAAGAGCACAAATACCTTAGAGGAAGAAGAATGACTCCCTTTAAAATACTCACCAGTTCCTTTGATAAAGGAAAGATATGATGGACCACTATTATTCGAACTAATGCCCTTCGCAACAATTGGTCTAATAGAAGAAAAATTACCACAAAAGGTCGTAACCTAAAAACGCATTAACTATGCTGAAAACCATACAATATATTTAGAACTGTCATTGTGTTTGATTTCATTGATGCGTGACCTTGATCTTCTATTCTTCGTTCACCGGGTTAAACACGGTGAACAAAGGTTTTTATTCACCGATATTCACCAAGTTTGAGGTGAATAATTGTTTCAGTATAATTACAGAGCTGATTTTTTGAAAAGTCTGCATTTTCTTTAAAACAATTGAGACTCCTTCGTCCGTCACCTCGACAAAACCACTTGTGGCCATTAAAAAAAAAAAAAAGAACGTTTAGGTGATTATCACACAATAGTCACCTCAAGTGCAACCAATTAGCGCAGAGAATTTTCAATAAGCACCTATGTAATTACACTAATACCTGTGATTCACCGAGCAACATTTCAGCAATTATTTCAAATGATGATTTCCTGTGAGTTATGTGCTAACCACCAAAGTGAGTAATATGAAAAATACATGAAAAATATTGTACATTGTTGAATAGGAACTCGGAAAAATCCGAGCCTCAGATGGAATCTCCGTGATCTAGTACGGACGCTTTGACCATTGAGCTACTGACCGACTGCGTGATGCAGTTAGCGAGGTGTTAATTGCGTGATGCCGTTCTAGTCTATTCCAAAATTTTACCCTTGCTTATCTCGGAGTCTCCAGGAACTCAGTGCTGAGAGATTCCGTACATACTGGATACACGGAGGGTCGTGAGTTCAAATCTTATCTGGAGCTCGGATTTCTCCGAGTTTCCATTTGACGATGCATGACATCTTTCACGTTGTTATGTATTAATACGATTAAAGGTCTTGGTAAGGGATTTCACAAGAACGTTCTAGGTCGTTTTACTTTTATCCAGTCTGACTAACTTTAAAATCATCGAGAAGAAGTCAAAGACCCACTACTTTAAGAATGCAATGCGCGTGGACGCGGCTGAATAAAAATACTGCACGGGAGTTTCGGCCTTTCAGACTTTTAAGCTCATGTTTTGCATGTATAATAAACTGTATTTACGCGCTGGAATTTCAAGCGAGTGAGTAAAGGACGTCACTTTTCCCTAGATTTAACCCTCTGAAGTCCAATCGGTCAGCTTTTAACTTGAGTAATAGCGGACCGTCAAATTCAAAACTTGCATTCAATGCAAGTAGCCTCTGGATAAAGGCCGAA
Source organism: Montipora foliosa (assembly GCF_036669935.1). Taxonomy (NCBI): domain Eukaryota; kingdom Metazoa; phylum Cnidaria; class Anthozoa; order Scleractinia; family Acroporidae; genus Montipora; species Montipora foliosa. The sequence goes on from NC_090876.1 coordinate 20,343,050, forward strand.
GTTCAAAATGTTGCCAGTCGGGTGTTAAGGAAAAAACTTTCAAAATCTAAAGAAAGAAAGGCAGTGATTATTGATCATAGTAGCACTTTAAAGTGCCTCTGGTACCAAAAAGTCAATTCTTATTTTTCTTTCGATTTCAAAACTATGTCAATTAAACACTAAAAGACCAAAGTTTTAAGACTCCATTTCAAAAAGACACCTGTTTATTTCCACTGGAATTTTCCTATTTAATGGTCCGCCATAACTAAGTTTAAGTTCTTGAGAGAGTTGAATCAAGGAGAAAATGACGTCAAACATGTCAAAGCCTCACTAGTTTAAGAATGCAATGCGCGTGTACGCAGCTGAATCTCAGATGAATTAAGGCCTGTGCCCAGATCTGTTTTAAGAAAATAAGTGAGGGGGTGGACTAACTATTAATCCATTTATATAACACGAAAAAACTTTGGGACATTGTTAACAGCAATAAGATGTGAAACCTAAACCGCTCAACAGAATGATATGTTATCACGTGACATTTAAAGTTATTTTTAGCACAGAAATCTTCTTAGCTAAACGGCAACCTTTTTTTTATCATTTTCTGGTGCCTGGATTTACCTTAATTATGTTAAAACTATTGAATACATCATTTCTGTGCTTGGACTTTTCAAGATAACTTTAAATAAATGTCCGAGAAAAGAAATTCTTTTCCACAGGGGACTGGGCACTAGTACCACATACCGTATATTTCCAAGACTAAAGATATCTTTAACAAAGGTCAAGCACTGTTCGTTTTCTTTTGCCATTTTGACTAATCTAATGGTAGCGAAATGAAATAAATTTTAGCATAAACTGTTGCTGTTTCTTACTTTGAGTTTTGTGGCCGTAACAAGTCACGTGACCTCATTTGCATACGTAATCCACATCAATATAAAAACTTTTGTGACGTTAGTAGTCTGCGAAAGTCCTAGGTTGTTATTACTAAACCTTCAAAAGTTAGACCACCCCCTTACTTTTTTGTGCAATAATTTGGGTCCAGCTTAAGGCTCATGCCTTAATTTACTTGAGATTAATATGCAGCAGAGTTTTCTGGTTCCGGTTTTGGATTATTCCAGAGCCTCCCGCGTCCGTTCCTCTGGACAAGGGTAACGGAGGCTGTGGGGAACGAGATTGGCTTTTGCATATATAATAGGAGCTTAAGCACGCGCGTTCTTGAGACGCGGACGGCAACCGGAAGTGAAGTGTTTTCCCTTTTAACTTGTCTTTACACAACCACATTTACATTGCTAAGTATCTTTTCTCCATTAGAGATGATAAGTATAAAAGTCTGAGAGACGCCACTGTCCGGGCACGCGAAATGATCGCCTCCGGTTGCCGTCCGCGTCTCAAAAACGCGCGTGCTTAAGCTCCCTAATAACCTGTATTTACACTCTGAAATTTTAAGCTAGTGAGCCTTTGACGTCACTTTCCCCTGGATCCAACCCTCTGAGGTCCAACCGGTCAGTTTTGAACATGAGTAATGACGAACCGTGAAATCCAAAACTTACACTCAAAGTAAACGACCTTTGGATAAACGTCAAAGCTCCAAATTTTGCCAATCAGGTGTTCAGCAAACACACTTTCAGAATCTGAAGAAAAAAAGGAAGTGATTTCTTTTATCACAGGGACACTTCAAGTAAAACTGAATATTAAAACATTTAGGCATGCGATTGAAACTTTTCGTGGTAGTTAACTCCAGCATTCATTTGGTGATACAGCGATAATCAGGATTATAACAGCGACTGAACTATACTTCTTTTACACCACTGCGACATTTTTATGTTGTTTGGCACCGACCTGTCAAATACGTGATCCACCAAGCAAACAAAATGCCCATATTTGCATATTTCTTTGAGCTTTCTGACGGTGAGTGTCTATTCGAACGATTTGCTCTCTTAGATTTTTGCATATGTTTAATTACGTTTCTGCCAGCGTAATACAAATTTAAATCTACACAATACAAAAACTTATAAGGTATTATAAGGCTTTTGCCGGTTGCGGTTTCTACGTGAAAGTAGGCATTTTCGCGTCTGACGCATAGGCGGAATTTTTTTTCTCGTTTTTCTTCTACTTAACAAGTTGTTTGTGGAAAACAAGAAACCCCAAACCATTTTCCAGTATGGCCCCGAGTTTTTGTTTTTGATTTTTTGCTAACTGAATGCTCAAAATTAACAGAATCCATTCCAAGTTGCCTTGGTTAATCACCAGCTTAATTCACAACCTCGTTCCCAGGGTCCTCTCCTACTCGGCCCCAGTGGCGAGAGAGAGAGACCCTGGTCTGGTCTGGTCACGTGTCTAGATGACAAAAAAAAGTTCCTGGGAGGGGTATCTTCTATTGAATCTTTTGTCGCGCTCTGATTTTGTCTTTGTCAAAGCGAGGCTGTCACCATCGAGCGTTCCTCCTCGCAAATTCGCCATGTTTTACAGCAGTCTGCATTTCGCTATTGTCAACAGTAACTACTGGAACATTATTCTCAAGCCTAAACAAGTAAAATGCTTGGAGGCAATATATTTAGGAAGGGATACCGTTGGGGTGCTGCCAACGGGTTACGGGAAGTCGATCATTTTCCACCTTCTACCGGGTCTTTTCTTCGACAAAATCAACTCTCAATCGACATCCTCTTCCTCTTCGAGTCATCCTGTTGTTGTCGTTGTTTCGCCGTTAAATTCATTAATCAGTGATCAGATCAGGAGGAGTACCGAAGGAAAGATTAAAGCGACTGCTCTCAAAGTTAGAAAGACCACGAACAGTGCTAATTTAGAGTTGGATGACAGCGAAACAAATCCGACGTTACTCAAGGACGCGAAATACGACCTAGTGTTTACACATCCCGAATCTGTTTTGTCTTGCAAAAAAGGATTGGAGCTGTTTCAAAGTTTACCTTACCAACGATCCGTACAAGCAGTAGTTGTCGACGAAGCCCACTGTATTCTTGAATGGTAAGCGATAATAAGCATTATTTGCATCTTTAAGGTTTAGAAAATGTGCACACGACACTTCATGATGATCTGCATATGCGGATTTTTGTATCATGACATCACTATCAGAGACCTTAGATATTCACCACATTTTATTTTCTGCTTCATTCAATGTCCTTTTTGGTGTGCTGTACCAAACTGTTAAGGTGCTGAATGTGTATTTTGCTTCCTGTTTCTTCCATGAGATTTACAGTGATGCCACTGCTAGAATTAAAATACTAAATGATCTTAATTCCTTAACAATAGTAACAAAAGAATAATATTTCTGCAAACAATATACATACAGCAAATACATACATACATGTATGTATTAGCTGTATATATATTAGATAATAATCATAATTAAACTTCCATTCATGGACTTCTCTTGATTTTGTTTTAGGGGGGATGATTTCCGAACAGATTATGCAAACCTTGCCATGCTGTGTGCAACCTTCCCTAATGTACCAGTGGTAGCTCTAACTGCCACAGCAAGCAAGAAAGATATAGAGGTCATCAAGCAATCACTTAACTTGAAGAACCCTTTAGAGGTAATAACCAATCCAAATCGCCCCAACATCTTTTACAGAAAAGTTTTTCGTAAAGGGATTGATGTGGAATTTTTTGAGAAGCTTTTGGAGCCCATAGCACTTGACCTCAAGGGAAAGAAAGTAAATTACCCAACTACAATTATGTACTTGCCCTTACGCTGGTGTGGATTTGCTTTCAAATACTTTGAAAAGCAACTTGGTGATGAGCAGTACTACCCTTCAAGTGCAGAAGCAAAGCCAGAAAACAGGCTCTTTGCACAATACCATGCCCCTCAAACAGCAGCAATGAAAGAACAGATTCTGCAAGAACTTTCAAGATCTGCATCCAAAGTAAGAGTAATATTTGCTACCGTTGCAATGGGAATGGGTGTAGATATCCATGCCATAAGACATGTTATTCATGTGGGACCACCTCGCACGGTGAGGGAATATTTCCAAGAAACTGGGCGTGCAGGACGCGATGGGAAACAATCTTTTGCAACACTCTATTACAACAATAGAGACATTGCCAAGAATCGCGAAGGACTTAGTGATGACATTCGCAAATTCTGCTGCTTAGAGGACAGTTGCCTAAGAAGATTTCTCTTAAAAACTCTTGATGCCATAGACACTCAGTGTATTGGCCATCTCTGCTGCAGCTACTGTGAATCTGTATGTGACTGTGACGAATGTCTACTTAAGTCCTGTCAAGTCAATTGCCTTCCCTGAATATTTATTTTTGTATAGTCATCAAGTGACATTTTTCTCGCAACCTCTTAATAGTAGTCAAGGAGTAGTTGATTCACCAACAATATTACATTTGTAGTCCAGGGCTTTGCACTGGCACTACCTATTAGCCTGGGAGGCTAGGAAATCTTACATACATGTATGTTTACTTCATAGTCACCATTTTCTGATGCACCTTACATCTTTACCCCAGCAGAGACTGGGCCTCCTTTCACAATATGTTGGATGTGAATCATAACAGTAACAGTGCTACAGTTAAAACCTGCATAAAAGAACAAGTAGATTTACAACACTTGGGCTGAAATTTGGTCCAAAAGCACCATATACATAAGAACCGATTCAATCTGAGAAATGAAAATTGTTCTTATACAACAAAAAACCAGCTGCCAGTTAGATTAGAATAAAATACTGGTGTACAGCACTAAGTAGCTCATTATGTGCCAGACCATCGCACACAGAGGGTTTCACAGAGGGTTTCACTTAAGTGGAAAACATCTTGGAAGGTACATGACTTTCTTGTCTTTTCTGGCAAAGAAAGTTCAAAGTTCATCTTCCTCATCTTGCATCAAGGGTGCATCCAGCATCAGATTTTTCTTGTGTTTTTTCAACCATTTGTCCAAATCAACTTGGTCAAGAGTTGCCAGAGGGTCTGCAGAAATATCTTGGAAAGAGTCATGCTTGCGATTGGGAATGCTGTCAAATGGTTTTAGATCCCGAAGGTCATTCAGTACAATCCTCTCATCAATCTCAGATGATTTGTGGCTGTGTGTGGAGGAATGACTTGTTTTACCCACCTGATGGTCAAAGTTTTGGACAGTGTGCCTTTCTCCCCCAGAGGCTCTACTAGACCGATCAATTGCATTGTCTGTCTTGTTAGGACCCATTGCTTTAATAGCCTTTTTTATGTCTTTGTTACGGTTTTCTTGTAGCAAATCAATCTCGATGTTTTTCCCAACACCTCCCTTCCAATTTGCTGTAGAGGCCCACATGCAGTGGTGAGCTTCTGCTTCAGACAAAAGAACATCATTTTGGATAACACTTATCAACATTTCAATGGCATAAGCATTAAATCCTGGTAATGACTTAAAATAGGGCAGTAACACTTTATGCAGAGTGGCAAGTGTCTCACCATTCCCCTCTCTTACAGCATCCTTGAAATCAAGGAGAATCAAAAAGTACTTAATGAGACATGAGGAGTAATTGTTAACAAAGTCTGTGTTTTCCAGGCATGATTGGCTATCCTCAGAAGCAGACAAGGACTCAACCTCATTCTCTTGGTCCTCTTCTTCTCGAGTAGGACCTGGGAATGAGGTTGAAGGGAGAAGAAGAAACTCATCAATAAATTTATCCAACACTGAATTGAAATACACTTGCTTGTTGTTACCCGTCATCATGATGTGAAATAATGGCGGTCTGTTGTTGGTTGGATTGCCATCCTTGTTTGCCATGTTGAAGTACATGACCAGAGCCTCAATGGTAAAACACTTGCCTACACTCATGAACAACTGTTCACAGTCCTCGTAGTGTTTGACATCTTGTGTAACATTTCTGCGTTGCAATTTTTCTCTAAAAAAACGGAGGGTACCTATCTCTCTCCCTGAATTTTTATAGAGCTTCTTGAAAACCAGCTATAAAAAAAAACACAAACAAAATATTTTTGAGCATTATTAAACCCAGGAAACCTAATCCTTAATTCTTTTCTGTTCTTGAGAAAAACATCAAAATTTATATGCTTCATCTGTATGCTTCTGTGCAATTTAAGCCCAGTGCAGACCAAATTGAGAGAGATTATTTTTAACTGATCTTGATCTCTAAGTTAGTTGGAAAGTGTGTCCAGCAGACAAAAATAACTGTTGTTATCATCTGATTACAATGATTGTACCTTAAGAAAACTCCTTTTAGCATGCCAATCAACAATCCTAAAAGGGTAAAGATGATCGAGCCTATCCCTGGGAGTGTGGCATCCCGCTCTCAAGTCTTTTGCTCCGGCCAGCCTCACCCTTGTCAACTGATCTCCAAAGCAAGGAATTTTAACATCCACAAGAGGATCATCTTCGCTAGGGACTGGTGGAAGATGAGAAGATGGCTGGTCTGGCCTGGATGGGGCTGAAATTGGTGGAGCTGGTGGAATGTGATCTTCTTCAGCAGGGTTACAAAGACCAGCTTTTGCATAAAGTTCACGGACCCAAGCCTCGAGCTGATCCAATACATCTACCAGGTCTGAATATTTCTTCTCATCTTTCATGAGAACTGGTAGGGGCACGACAACAGACTGGGTTCTCATTTCAGCTGAATATCGACATGCTGTATGTGCTGGCAGAACATCTTTTAGAACATTGAAAGCAGGAAATGACTCGCATAAAATTCTTCCTAAGAAGATTTTATACCGTTCTCTCATGCACTGGATCTCTTGAACAGACAGAGTCAGCAAATCCATCAAGTTACAGTCGTTAAGGTTTTTCTTAGGGCCATTGTCTGGTATGTTGCTTGAAGAGATTCGATCAAACACCATGCTTGTGGCTACAGCATGCACACTACTATTTTGTTGGTCAGAGCGCATGTCATGGACCTTGACATCCCAGTCAATATTGTCCAGTACCAACACAAATGTTTTGCCCTCCTTTAAAAGCTGCACTGCACGGTCCAAGAAGTGCTTTCCAATTTCTTCCTGGACTGTGTATTTCATTGACTTTGCTAGGCACACACCATACTTGTGTAACCTGTCAACGAGCTGGAAAGGATTTCACAGGAGCAAATTACAAATAAGAAAGGATAACAATAAGCAGGGATGGATTCCAAAATACCCAAGAGGGTGGTCAGGACACTTAACAGCTCTATGCTAGATACTTTGTTTTCTGAGACAGTATTGTATAGAAATAGTAACAAATTTCAAAGTTGGTTGGAGCCCCTGTTGGCCCAGGTAGCTTAATTAACAGCCCATGATTAGGTACAGTTTGTACCATCACGTCAATTTAAAGAAGTCACTCCCAAGCTGAAATAGAGCTACATGTAGTTTACAAATAATATCAGTATGGTGAAAAAAATCATATTTTAATATGTATAAGGCAGTGTCTGCCTCACTTAAAGTGTAGCAGTTTATTACATTTTGAAAGGAAAAAAACAACACGCGAGATAAATTGCTACAAAATTTACCCTTTTTGTTATAGATTACATGGTAGTAAAAAAGGTGGAAACAATATTGCGTGTTTTCTACACTGTTTTCCCTGATTGTTAAAACTGTTAGAAATGGTGTACCTCTGTACTTGCATCCCCTTCAGTAAGTAAAACAGTCTTAACTCTTTGAATCCGACTCATCTCTTTACATCTATTGAACATAATGATTCCATAGATTAGTGCCAATGGGACTGTCTTGTTTTCTGGGCTGCCACTCAGAAAAATCATATGGGAGAGGAAGCTGAATACTGTCGGACATAGAGTCTGGATCTCTTTTATGATCTCTGTAAAGCTGAGAGTACTCATGGCATCATATCCTCTAGCTCTGAGCACTGAGCTTGTTTCCCTTCTTGCAGCATTTACCAGTTCTTTGTCAACTTGACACAACATTTCTGCTAGCCTCTCAGTTTGAACATCCGATGACTTTGACCATGAAAAAAAAACATGCAATCACACAGTCTTAATTCAGAGATGAATATAATATTCTGTGCAAAAATGGCAGTTCAAAGAGCTACATACTATATACTAGGTAATTCAACTTCCCTGCCCCCAAAATCACATTTAAATGTCAAAACTTGTCTCTGATTTCTTTTGGAAATTAGGTATAATTATCAATACAATTTATAAATAAGTAATGGAATAAGTTGAATCATATAAGCCCCCCTAAGGAAGGCAGAAGGCAAATATATACCTGGCTTTCACTTTGAACAACACTTTCCTCATGATTTAATGGCATAATAGACAGATCTGGCAGGTCTGAGAAGTAACTTTGAACAGGCTGAAAAAGGAAGGAACTGTTATTAATACAACAATTATTAAAACTATACTTAACAAAAACTGACCTTGAGCTGGGGAAAAAAAGGGGGGGGGGGGGGGTGGGGGGGATTTGTTTTAGTTGCCCTGAGGGCATTTCTTCCTTCAGCCCTTTTTTTTTCTACCCCAAATAAGGGGGCTGGAGGGAAGGGGCCTTAATCCGCCACTTCCAACTTCGTGACTAAGATCAGAGATTGGAAATAATATGTGTTTCCTATTTTTACGAAGGATATTTTATGCACAATAAAAGTAAACAACGCCAGGGTTATACACTGTATTCATTGCAAAAATACTGCATGAAGGGGGAGTGTTCCGGTAATCGGTTGACACTACACAATGGTAAGAAAACAACAAAAATGTTACACTTAATATTATCCATCATTTTGACTGTAAAAAAAGGTTGAACGTGAGTATGATGGATTATTTTCGGATTTGTTGATGGAAAGTTTCTCTGAGCGAGGCTACGATCTGCTCCCGAACACAAAACCCAATGCAAACAAATAACAGAAAATTACCTCTGCACGTTTGTTTGTGTACAATGTCACTTTTATTTACTATATTGGATACGAACAAGTTATTTGTAACCTACCTGAGCCTGGGGATCCTCTTGGAGATTGCTGGAAATCATAGATCGACAAATTGGTCGGCTATTCTGTAAATACGTAATGAAATTTGTCGCTTTGAATTATTATTGCACGTATGACAACGCGGGCTAATGCACACGTACACACACACATCCCAGATACATTAACAAAAGAGAGAACATTTATATACCTCTTTTCCAGACGACGATTGAGGTGGGTTGACTATGTCTGTCCTCGGCTGAAAACAAAGTTCGCGACGGCGACTATTTTCATCAGAGTCCTTCGCCTTTGCGCTCTTGGGCAAAGTACGAGCGACCGATGGCGAAATTTCTATACATCTCTTGACTCGTTGAAATGAAGACTGACTTTCTGTTATCAATACTCTGAAGTTTTCGAAATTCTTTAACCGTCTTTCGCAAGGTCGGCACAGTAAATGGGGCAGTGTTTTGTCGTGGATTAAAGGACTGCCATAAATTATCTCCGCCGTTGCGAGCAAAGCACGATTTCCTTTTCCAAACAGATTCCTCCAAGACGAAGTGTCCCCAACCGATTTACACAGACGGCAACAACTTGAACCCGATGACTGATAAACCTTTTTTGGCGTTTGTGGGAGTTTTCCACTTGACATTTCACCTCAGACCTTCACATTATATTGTTGACTTCACGGATACACGTGCGTTCACTTTGTTTACCTTGAATCGCAGCACTTTTACTTTCCCACCCAGGCACAGTTGAGACAAATACCTTACCATTCCGCCCCTCCCTTCGATCATTTGTTTGTCATCTGCTAAAATTTAGCAGACACTTGACCAGACCAGACCAGGGTCTCTCTCTCTCGCCACTGGGGCCGAGTAGGAGAGGACCCTGGGAACGAGGTTGCTTAATTCACCAGCTTCACTCAATTTTGCGTGAAACGTTAAACGGCAAGCCGAAGTTTATCGTTTCACGTAAACGTGCAGAACGTGATGCTAAATCTCGCCAATAAAGAGGGACGAAACCTCGTGGAGGAGGAGCGCTGCGTCCTCCCCATTCTCCGCGCGGCTTCGCCACCCGTGCCATCAATCCCACCAACTTCACATGCTATTCAGAAAATAACGTTTGAAGAGTGTTACATTACAAAATAAAATAAAGGAATGGGGAATGAGAATGAAAGTCTTAGGGCCTCTTCACATGATCCCGGTTGACCGGGCTGGTTCGTTTACCGGGATGAAATTGGTTCCTGTTCATATAGCACCTCTCAGATAAAAAGTGGCAACAATTCAGGCCTGAAATCTAGAGAACAAGCCTCGAGAATTTCTCGATTTTCTTTGTTTGAGCGAGCTTCAATTGTATCGAATAAAAGAGAAGTAAAAACTGGGTAATGTCCAATCTATCACGAAAATGAATTGTATTATTTTCCTCCCGGTAACCGGGAAGAATTGTTCATATGGCAAAATTTCCAGCCCTTTTAACGAGATCCCGGCTCGAAAATCCAAGATCTCGGCAACCGAGCTACAATAGCCCGCCCTCTCATTTGAACAGATCGACATTTTTTTTTTTTGATTTGGAGGTGAGTTGAGATCTTGGAAACTAGGCCCGTAAAGTGCTACTGTGATGAAAAAACTCAGTTCTCATTTTTGTTCACATTTCGAAAGTACTTGCACTGAATGCTCAGGATGAATGAGCTCGAGTGGAAAGAGTGAAATGTCTTTGGCGGTGAGATTATTAGTGAGGAAGTGTTCTGAAACTGTGGTAGGTTTGGGGACGCAAAGAACCGCTGTCGGCAAGTTACAGCAACCGCTTCTTTTTCATGAAATCAATTGAAAGAAAACCGAGTGGTGCGGAATACCCAACACCTTTTTTCCAGAACCTGTTCCGTACTAAATTAATGATAGGGAAAATTATCATTAATCAGGGTGGTTTAGTGGTCATCAATCGTGCCTCCCACCTCTGTGACCCAGGTTCAACTCTGACCTCGGGTCGTATGTAGACTGAGTTTCAGTCGATCTCAACCTGACTCTGAGGGTTTTTCTCCGGGTACTCCGGTTTTCCTCCCTCCTCAAAATCGACTCCCAGTCAATTACATCTGGCTGGGTTTGCGGTGCTCCGAGATCACACATGAATGGCAGCAGCCGTGGGCGGCTTCACATGCATCCCGTTGAGCCGGTTGATCCTGAAAAGCCCTTGTAGAGAGCGGTCAACTAAGCGTACATTTACACAGTAATTTTATAATATTACTCATGTCTTACTTCAATTTCTCCTCCCCAGCTATTAACCATGTTTTCAGCAAATCGGAGAAGACCTACGTACGAACTTGGCCTTGATGTACGACGGCGCTTAAGCCTGTCACGGGCTCCCATGTATCCACCAATGCGTCGGCTGTCCTCTGTCAGCTCAGACGATTTCGTAGAGAATAATCCCTGTGCAGCATTGAGAGCCTGGTTTCTGGGCCCTAATGGAGAAAATGGGGATATATTTCAAGACCTTTTGACAAGAGCTGTGGAGTCGCATGTTAAATTTCGTCAGAGGTATGTAATCGTACGCTTTCAGGAAATATTTAAATCCCATGGTCGAGGACTTTGGAAGAGGTGAATCAATTTTCGTCTTCGCAATACCGGTGGGAGGTCACTGGGTCAAATCACGTTGAAGTCCTGAATTTTTAAGGCTTCTCTACGCAATTGCTAAAATTGCGTCCGTAACAGCAACGGCAGTTAATCGACTCTTATGAAAAAGTAGTTCCTAAAGCTTTACGTGCTCTTTAGTATCGAAATGTACCTTTCCCTAATGTCCTGAACTTGGTTTGGAACATACACCTTATTCCAAAATGGCTGCCGTTTTAGTATTCTTTTGTTTGAATGCGAAATGGCCGTTTTGGCCTCGTTCAAGGTTAAATATTCTTTTAAATTTTACGTTTGGAAAGCTACGCCAAAAGGGCCAATTTGCAAGGAAACAAAAGTATACTAAGATGACGGTCATTTTGGAATAAGGTGTATGAGGGGTGCGAGGAAGGTGTTTGGTACGCCAGGCCAACTAGGTAAGAATGCTTTAATTGGTTTTAATTTTGGTACCAGTAACAGCAATTCCTGTGTTTCACCCAGTTGCGTTTTTCTCTAAATATTAAGTTCAATCTTTATTATATTTGCTGGAAACAAATTATGTTTATTTCTTCTCTTGCCTTTTTGACTGTTCTTGCGGTTTCAGGTCAGATTCATGACAGAAATTAAAAGGGGTCCTCTTTTATGTATAAATAATAGACTTTTAACCAGTTTTATTTTAGTTTGCTAAGCAACCATTTCAGTGAGCGGTAAAGATATAATAAGAGCTGTATACCTTAAATCTACGGGGCTATTTCACGCAAAAATGAAGTAATTTCACTACTCCCAAAATTCCCAAAAAGGAGAATGAAATACTGCAATAACCACTTAAAACTGTGGAACTGAACATAAAAGAAATACAGAGAAAGGAAAGAGAAGCATGGATGGACACAAATGGACAAGATTGAAACGGATTGCATTTGGGTAGTCTTCAGAAAAGTCGGCCCGACGTTTTTCAACTAAGGACAAATCGCCTGCATATAGGTCGTTTTTGCTGAGAATCGCCTTACCAGGAAAGGAATTCCACATTACCCTTTTCAAGTTGTAAACTCGTAGTTAAGTAAATATTTTCCCTAAATACCCTCGTTGAACTCTGAGCTAGAGCTCAGTGTTAAACGAGAGCAGTAAAGTTGCTGACCAAAGTATGCATCGTTGAAACTGTAATTATATCTGGACAAATTATGCTCAGAATTGTCTCTTATAGACACCTAAAATTTCAACGGGTTTCGAACAAATTGACCCGCCTCCAACTGCATGAGTGGCTTCATGGCGCAGTTGGTACAGCATTGCACCCGTGAGGTCATCGATTCGAATCCCGTTGAGACCAACTAATTTTTTGCAAGTGTCTATCAGTGAAATTGTTTAAACTATCCAGGTATTCAAGAGCGAGGATCACTTCTCTCTTTCGTCTTTAACCTGTACTTCAAATGTACATTAATTTCATTCAATGAAATCTAAAACTGTCTCAGATTCTAGATTTAACGAGGTGGAATTTCGAAACCAGTACTCCGGATTTCGATCTTGGTGGTATTCCGAGATCCTGGAGCCGTATCGGGATTACAAAACAAAGGATTCTGGGGTCCCCAAGTTAAAAAGGTTCCTGGAATTCTGATTACTTTAAATGGCGAGATGTCATTCTCTTAAGCCTGGTTTTCACTAGCGACACAAGCATAAACACAAAAAGGATGCGCAAACTCAGTAGTTTTTTGTTCATTAGAGCCTTTTGTTCGAACAATAGACACTAATTAACAACAAGTAAATGCGCTTGCGTGTGTTCCTTGTGCTTAAGCTTGCGCCCCTAGTGAAAACCAGGCCTTACAGTTCGGATCTTATTTTTTGTCTTTTTTTTATTTTATCACAGGTTCATGTTGTTTGGGATACGAACATGCCAGCAAATCTTGGTTACATCTCTGCAATGCTATTTAATCAAAACAACTGTTGCGCAGAAGTCTCCACCGTTACCACCAAGTTTGAAGTGGAAGTAGGAAAGGATTTGTGTGAAATGATGGGATACGAAGAAGATAAATGCCTAGGGCACTTGACGAGCGGTGGGTCCCTTGCCAACATTGAAGCAATTTGGGCGGCAAGAAATGTCAAGTATTTTCCATTGGGATTGAAAGAAGCTTTCGTTGAAGGAGGACAGACTCGCTAATGCTAGAGGCTACAAGGTGTGGCACGTAATAACGTAATAATGGTTATACAAAGAAGATTTAGGCATGAAAGTAATAAAATCGGCTTTGAAACAGCAGATATTCTCCTAAAACAGTAATTTGGGAAATTTGGAATAGGACTCAGTCTGTGTTTTAATCGGTTCTTCTTGGCTAACGTTTGCAAGGTTATCAGGTTATAGCTCTTGTTACCACCATAAGGTGCGATCGATTTTGACCATATGAACTTTTTTTTTTTTTGCTCACGTGCTGATTATAAATGATATGAAAAATGATATGAACTCACTCTGAGACAGTTTATCATGAAGCACTTTTGCTGGAAACTTGGAAAGGGAAACAGTGCTTTTCTCAATAGGCCACTTTTGATCAGGAGCCCATGAGTAGGAGCTTGCCTCCCCATTACAAGCCCTATGAGTCAACCTTTGCCCGTATCTTTCAATTTTTAGAACGTCACGAGTTGTTTGGCACTGCACGCAATGTTTCAAATGGCATATCAGAATAAAGTCATTGTCCAACGAAGACAAAAAAAGCAAAGACAATGCACGCAAATTGTGTGAATTGATGTAAATTGATATAAATGTGTGTCTCCTGCTGAAGGGTTAATTATAATGATAATAAGGCTGCCAACACTGTTAAATAGTGCTCAATACACATAAGTGTAGAGCTAAATCGTAGAAGGGCGAGGCTAATGAAACCAACAAATACTGTCTGATGGACTGGGTAAGCACGAAACTCGGAGTAACAATGAATCATGTGTTGGTCTCATTAGCCTCACCTTTCTAGTACCTAATTATACATTTATTCAACAATAAGAGACGCATTTGACCAATAACCGGAAGCAGTGTGACCCAGTGGTTAGGGCGCTTGCCTTGAGATCCGGAGATCGAGGGTTCACTGAAGACCCGCTCTGCATGATCTGAACTTGTAAATAGCCAACCGGTTTGCCTCCGGCCAGTTGGGATTCTTAACAGTAGTTGCTGTTGTTGCTCTGTTCCGTCGTTTTGTTAATTGTGTTTCATTGGCCCTGAGAAGCCCCTATAAGGAGCGGTCAATTAAGTATGTATTATATTTTATTGTATTGTAACTGGTATTGAAAGATCTAACCGATGGAGAGCATTTAATAGAGGCAATAAGGCTATTATAAAGTTCAAAAGCTGAAGAAGTAAAGCAGGCATTACAATGAACTATGATATGGCTTCTACGAAAGGCAATCACATGTCGTAACTCTCGATGATCTCCCATCCAGAAACGAACCCCAGCCGACAGAGATTTACTTCAATCAATTTTCGTGAAATTATCTAAATGGGAGATCAAGCTGTTAGCATTGACCATCATTATTAATACGCAAGGCCAAATCCAAGACCAACCCCTCTGTAAAAAAAACGCCTTTTTGCAGCCCAAAGGGGAAAGGAATGGGCTGAAAATAAATTGGCCGCCCTGATTCTGATTGACTGCAGGGATGTCAAACAACTTCGGTGGGCCAATGAGATCCTGAAAATTCTCTTTCAATGCCAGAGTTGGCGTGAATTTTTTGTGGATGTTTTTGTGCTCTTTTTTTTTCTCTTGTTTGCTCTTGTTTATCTGATCGTACTGTACCAAAAACTTTCCATACCATAGTTTCTTGCTACATCTCGGTTAAACGTTTTTCTTTATTAAATGAATCGCTATTTGAGCTCCACGCGCGCGCAAATGATGCTAGTAGGGTCACAAATAAACTATGTGCCCTCCAAAGTCATGTGATTGTCCTACTTCAGTGATTCTCAAGTCTCTCTCATGTATATTATTGTACTTTATTCACACGAAAAGTAGAACTAATTATACTTGCTGCAAAAAGAAGGTCTAGTGAACTTTGAAGTGATGAACATGTCAGTCAACATGCCAAAACTACTTGCTTACTTTAATTGTGTTCAATCTTCCTGGCTCTAGTACATTTTATTACCACATGTCACCTCATGGGGCTATTTACTTTGTATCGTTTTCTCAGAAACGATGCGCATTTATTTTAACCACAGATCGCACTTACTTCAGATTCAGAGTCTAGCCAAGGGCAAAGTATCTCAATCCTGTCACATGAGTCATAGCACTCGGCATCTAATAAGTACGTGTTCGTATCCACAAGCTTCGGTCCCTTCTCCATTGCTTTCAAATCGACTGTCAGGCGCACTTCAATAATCCGAGATTACCTCAATCTATTTTATTATTATCTTTTTATGATTCCTTTTGCCTGGTTTTGGCGAAACGTTTGCACAGCTTGTCGAAAGAAAATAGTTCGTTTCCGCTGTTCACCAAGTAAAGTCTCTTCAGGTTGCGATGGTCTGTCCATGGAAGACCATCTTCGAAAACCCCTTGTTGTTGGCTTTGCCGCGACCATTAATCATGATTGTACGTGCGTTACAACTGAACCTTAATCATTTCATCTTTCCTACGCACCACCAGCAATAGTTACATTTATCGTCCTGAACATCATGTTACATTGTCAAGCTTGCTTGCGAGAGGAACACTGTATAATAACGTAAATTAATGATCTAGCTTACAAGGAGTACTTGGCTTCTACATAAATGGTTAGAGCATATGAAATAAGGACTCTTAAGTCAAGTGTTATTTAAGATACTACCATTTTCCTGTTACTTCTTTGCGAGCAAAAAACATAGTACGTAACACCAGTGGTCGGCTTTATGTTTTGGGAATGTCACAATAATTCAGTCAGAGGCTGAATGCTAAAAGATTTGTATGGAGCAATAGAAAACGACCTATATCACTATGTTTACTGTCCGGGTTCCGTTGTGAATGCCAAAAATGAAAATGACCTTTTTTTTTTGTTAATAAGGACATTTCCAACAATTCCCAGTCTTAGACTAAAGTACTAACAAACTATGAAATGAATAAATACCTAGATAAATATATAAATAAATTCCTGTACAAAATCCTGTTATCTTATTTGCTTTTTTTCAAATTTTCACTGAAATATGTATCGCACAAGTAAAGGGAATAGGTAAATAATTATGTGAAATTTCGAACAGGGCATAGTAGTCCATGATTAAGAGTTTGTGTTTAATCACATTTGTCGTTGGAATGACTTTGACATTAGGAAATAAAACGCAATCTGCATTGCCAGTCTCCTGTTAAATATTTTGCAGAAAGAGAACCTTTTAACTCAGCAAGGACGTCGACCATTTGATCAAGTGGTTGTAAATAAAGCTTTCAATGGAGGGCTGCATCCAGTTTACCAGTAATTCAGTACCGATTTCGATTTTGATATCAGAAAATTACGTGTTCCCATCCCCTTCTTCCAACACTAACAATTTTCATTATCAGCGCAAGTCAAAGCTCTTTCGCCTTTTTTTTTTCCTTCCATAAGAAAGGCAACTTGGACTCCCCGAAGTTTTTTTGACACCATCTACAGGTCATATATGGGTTTGCCATAATGCGGGTTTACAAAGCCTGTTGTTGGGAAGATGGCAATAACTTTTTCATTGGTAAAACGAAACGCCGTTTTCGTGACCGGGAAACTAATCATTACAGAGCCCTTACAGATAGAATCAAAACCGGTCACAACATCAAGTGGGACCATTTTGAAGTCTTGGCAAATGGAAGATCTGATTTACACTGCAAAATAAAAGAAACCTTACCAATAAGGAAGCGTAAACCAACACTAAACAAAAGCGTTGGCAGTGAGAAAGTTTGGCGGTATTAACCAATTAAACAAGTCAGTTTTCACTGCTTTTATTACATTTATTTGTCAAGAGCATTGTTCTCAATGTAGTTAATATTGTAGTCTCTTTCAAAGTTCTACACATATATAGTGCTTTTAAAATTTGTTAAATGTATGTTGTATCATACGAAACGTCAAGTTAAAATGCGTTACAATATGTTTATCACCGCAGTTTGTTTATTGTTTGTGATCAAGTTAAAATGGCCGAAAAACAAGTATTTATGATGACGGGTAGTCCTAGCTTATTGATGGTTTGCATCTCACGTCAGATGCAAGAGTAATAACCTGTCTATCCGCTTGGAACTAAACTTTATTATTATGCGAATTGTGCGAAAATAAATTTTACCACAACTGCTTGTAATCTCGCAATCTCATTGGCTAAGTTGCATTGTCGATAAGAGTCTAGACAACGATGCTAGCGTCAATTTGTCACTCAATGTAATAGCCAATCAAGAACGCTCATTTTGGGAAATAAACCAATCATATTGCGGGGAAGTTATAAACAACGCTTGCTCTTTCTTTGTGTCATGATTTTGGTCACGCTCTCAAATATGCACTTTCTTTGGCTTTGAATATTGCGGTAAAAAACAAATCGAAAGTGGTTCAGCGTTGTCTGTACTCTTATCGACAAGGAATATCGTTGTCGATAAGAGTTAAGACGAGATTTTTTTGAACATCGAGCAATAAAGCGCGCCTGCGGCCAAAAATCCCATAAGAGCTTGCGCGCATCTTACTTTCAGATCAGGACTTGTACCGTTGGCCATATTGTGTCGCGGTGGAAGAGCACATAGAAGTTGTGTTGAGTGCAAGCGATTAGCCAACCATTTTACACAGGTATTTCATTCAGTCACTTCGGAAAGATCTGTAAAGCTTTGAAAAACGTTTTGAAGCGGTGAATTTATCGTATTTAGTTTAACCTTCTTGCAAGGTTATAACCAGTACGCAAATTGTTCGAAAAGATCTTTCTGCCGTAAGATTTCGAGTTCATCGACTCTGCTAATAAGAGATCCAGTCAAGAATTAGTGTGTCAAGACTTGCTTTTGGACTATCTTGAGACTGCAAACCTAGGATGAATTCTTATTATACTTCTATTAAAATAGTGTGAACAGTTCTTTTGTCATTGCCTTGTCTGTGACCGGTGATCTGATATTCGAGTTAGAGGTAGTCAAGTTGATGTGGAAGCAGCTTCTGTCACTTGCGTTACGGTTCAGTGAGGTTTCCTACAGATCGTTTTCGGACTGCTGTTGTCGTTACAGCTCGGTGTACTCTATCGCTAGACCTTGCAAAAGGTAATTTTGTCCTTTTTTTTTTTTTTGAAAGGTATTGAGTATTCGTGGATAGATTCCTTTTGAGTTGATTTTCAGCTTATCTCCCGCACACTTCTTCCGTAAAAAGATTCGTGAGACCCCCAGTGTCTGTGTTTCCTTTTCAGTTCCCCCTTTAAAATTACACATTAAGATTGTGTTCAGCTGAGCTTCAATTGTCAACTTTCAATTTCGATTGTTGAGTTGAATTTACCATAAAATTTGCCACAAATGTTTCATTTTCCAATTCACTAGAGTTAAGTCTAGCTTATATCAAAGTTAAAAAACAAAAGAGTTATTGAAGGTTTGATCTTTGTGAAGAATTGAAAGAAAAAAAAAAAGAAAGAAACTAGTCCCAGCTGAGCGTCAGAGATTGTAAACAATGCCTTCATCAGTACTTACTTATAAGATATGTAAAAAACCTACAAGGAAGAATCTTGTCCCATAAATGATGTTAAAGGAAAAATGTCAAGCCTGTAGGAATGCCACTATCCGCCTCTGATGTTCAGCGTCCAAATACACAACTCCCCTGTACAAGCTAAAACATTTAAAGTCACTACCAAAGTCCACTTATGTCCAGATTTGACCCTAATTAGATACACACCCAATTTTGACATCCAACACAAAGTGTCCCTTTAAGTCTAAGCATTTGCTACCTATTTTCAACAATAAGGTAAGAGTAAAGGTCAGCATTATTTTTAGCTTTGGGTAAATGCAGCAGCTTATCTTCACTTAAAGAGTAGCATTTGGGGGACACTTTGTGACATAAATTGTCTGTATTCTGAAACACAAGTGATGTTGAAGTTGGCGAGAAGAGCAAGGGGACACTTCGTGGCGCTTATTGAAATCCGCGTGCATCTAATTAGGGTCAAACCTGGACATATCTCCCAAGGTCAGTAGATGATTTGTTCCCTGAAGCTAAGAAAACTTTTTTGGAAAAAAAGTTTGGCTGTGTGGCCCTCATAAGCAGTTTAAGGTGCTGTGGTGCATGTTATGTGAGGTTGCACAGGCTGTCACCCAGTGTAAACAAAAGTGTTCCACAGCCCCTGTCTGCAAACAATTCTATTCAAAATCAAGTTGGTTGTGCCCCAGTGTCATATGAACTGACGTCAAAGCGAACTCAGCGGAGGATTTGAAACAAACTTTAAAACTGCGCAACGTAAAAAGTGGCTGAACTTAAAACAGAAGTTGAAAACATGGATGCCTCAAATGAACAGATCTGCCAGGAAATTCTTGAAGGCCAATTTGATGGGGTAAACTTTCCTTCTTTTAACTCACATGGTAAAATTCTACCATACATATTCTACCTTACTTGTTGGTTTTTCAGTTTATTTGGATTGGTAATGAAAAGATGAACACAATTCAAGGATCTCCCAAGCCCGCAAAACTGAAAACATGGCATACTGTCATGCTTGTATAACAGGGTAAAAGTTACTACTGGTAACCCTGCAAAATACAGTAAAGACCCACACATAAGAACCTAGAATTTTCGAGGTCAGGCTGAGCAGGTTCTAATATTTTAGGCTATTTTTTCATAATTCAGGCTGATTACATGTAGTTTCTTAATAGGTTCTTATTTCTCAGAGGAACAACAATAAATTTCTATATATTATTCATAAGATATGTAGACAGTATTGCACTGTAGCTTTATGGAAAACATATTTCTAGAGAAAATCCAATAAAATGCCAATCAAAGAAAACATATACACAATAGACCTAATCGGCTAACTCAATGTTGTGCCCAATTCAAATCTCCCGAGATTAAGATTCTTTGTGTATTGTATTTGCATTATAATATACCATTCATATTTAAATGATATGGAAATACCTGAAACAAAATGTTTTTTTCCCAAAGGGTTTGAATTGGGTACAACATTGAGTTAGCCGATTAGGTCTATAACAGGAGTTTTCTCAAGGGTGATTTTTTTGTAAAAGTACCTCTTTTTCTCTGCCAGGCTCTGCAGGTTCTTATATTTTTGCATGGGTATTTTTAAAATGCCAAATTTCAGCCTGTACTAGGTTCTTATATGTGAGTTTGTACTGCATTCATTATTCCCTAAAATAGAAAACTAATCCAGGCTATAAAGAGTACTCTTTTTGCATTCTAATAATCAGACCAGAGTCAGTAATTATTACTGACTAATTCAACGTCAGGACATTTTTCCTTTACCTTTGATAATAAAAAAATAAGATCACAATATTTTTCACCTCTATCAGTACTTTGCATGCATACTGGCTTTAGCAATGTTTTGGAAACATGATTGTAAACATGCGAACCTCACTCTCTAGGAGGTGTTTCTTACTAGAAGTAAAAAGTAAAAGGAGCAAGCCATTGTCTTCACTTCTTTCAAATTCCATTCAGGAAAAAGTGAATGCAAATGCTAACATCATGGAGGGCTTAGCTCTCAGCTACTCCAGAGAGAGACCTGGAAGTCCCAAATGGGTTGAACTGTTGAACTGTGTGGCACAGCAATACACAAATAAGGAAATTAAGCAAATGTTCAGGTTTACTAATAGTCAAGGAGAAGAAGTATCATGCACAGACTACGAATTAACAAAAGCTAGACTTTATAGTAAGATGTATGGTCCAGGAGCAGCACTTCCGAAAATAAGACGCCAATGTAGTCATAAACTTCCACCAGAAACCATTGCTTTTGTCTTAGAATTTATCCATCATCTAGACAGTGAAGAGTATTCATCTTATAAAAGTGGCCCCTGTGATGGAAAACAAAAATCATGGATAATTGAATAATTAGGAGGAGGAAATCAACCTGTTTTGTGGTTCAATTAAGCAAAACAAGTCTGCCTTTTATGACAGATATACATTGT
The DNA here is from genome assembly GCF_036669935.1 of Montipora foliosa. NCBI lineage: Eukaryota > Metazoa > Cnidaria > Anthozoa > Scleractinia > Acroporidae > Montipora > Montipora foliosa. The sequence continues at coordinate 20,364,457 of NC_090876.1, forward strand.
AAACAGGAATGTGAACAACTGGAGATTAGACCTATAAGCTTTAGTACAATTTTGAAGGGTTTGTCTGCAGGAAATTTCAAAATAATGGCAGAGAAGGCAGGACTCTAATATTTGCACAAAACTTGGCGCGGAGTATTTCATCGTGGTAGATAAGCTGCTAACTCGTTTAGGTGAAATGCTGAGGAGCCAATGTAAACCAGACATAACTCCAGGATTAATGAGCAAAGCAAAGACGTTAACAAATAATATATGACTGTTTCCGGTACAAGAAAATTCACAACGAACTTATTTTTGCTACAGTGGTACATCTTCCAACACCATCTAACAGGACATTTCAACAGCTTTGCTCTTTCCACACGCCAGCAGTCTAACTTAAGTTTTTTGGCATCACCTTCACTTGTTTGAGCAATAAAAATTATTGGAAATGATGTGAACTTTCCAAAAATAATGTACAAGGCAATGAATGTTGTTGTCCAAATATGAAAAGTACAACCGTCAGGCTGAAGAACGCTCGCACGTGAAGGAAGCTCGAACGCAAGTGGTTTCGAATGTCAATTATGTAAACAAATTGAGGTGTTGTATTTTCAAACTAAAATTACGCAACTGGTTCAAAACAAAACCACATTTATTTAGGTAGCACTGAAAAGCTTGCACTTTAACGTTCTGTATTGTAGTGACATATGTCTGGTACACTATACAATGAACTTACAACAAAGCGGATAAACAGTGCTGCCATAAAGAATTCGTTAACCAATTATATCTGCCACAAAGGAATCGCGGATGATTGGAAAAGTTCATGATTTCAAAAGCATTTTACTGTGCAAAGTGAAAGCACCAGAGGTGATGTTCAAAATAACAGTATGATCAGTAATCCAGTACTTACCAAATGAAAGCAGATCTCTTGCTGAAAGGGCGATGTTTAAAGTTGAGAAATGCACTACCCTGCCCGGGGGGGGTACTCGATGTATCCCTGGTTGGGGAGGTGCGGCGCGGCCCCTCATACCCTGACCCTGTTTAAGACAATTATCGCTGATTTTCCTACCCATTTTAAGACAGAATTCCGATTTTTGATACCCTGTTTAAGACATTTAACCCAGTTTAAGACAAAAATTGATAAATCGATACCCTGATTAAGACAAAAAATGCTAAATTCGATACCCTGTTCAAGACAAAAATCCCGAAAAACATACCCTGGCTGGCCGCACGTCCCCATTAAGCCCTTATAAGGGAGTTCCCCCCCCCCCCCCCCCCCCCGGGCTACCCTGCAAGTTTGAGGCGAGATCAGACAACCGGTTCAAATACATTTAAAGCAAATAATGCTCAAATCAAGTGTAGAACATCTAGAAACTTTCAATTAAGACGTGCAATCCTTGGTACAACAAGATTTTTGCAGCGTAGCCTGACAAGAACGAGGTAAGTAATATGGGTTTCGCACAACGGTGTATCTTATTTTCAACTCCCAAACGCATAAAAACTCAAGGATGTATATTCCGTTTACGCTGAAACAACTAACAAAACTACGGTTTCAACAGAACAGGTGAAGTCAAAACCTTCATTTTGAAATGTTGGTAGTTTCATAAAGTTCACAAATAATCTCGTTTGAGCTTTTTTTTCTCAAGGGAAAATCTCGCTCAATGAATTGGAGAACGCAAGTTGAGCTCGACCGGCTTAACGCTCGACCCTTACGCTAATTGTGCTTTAACACAGCCTTTCAAAGAGATTTCAGAGTTTTAAAGAATCAATTGTTATTGAAATAACTTAGGTTATAGAAGTAAAACAATTACATACCTTTAATGAATTGATTTGGCAAGATAGTATCGACAGTAAACCGTCTCAAACCGTCAGAATCAGCCACAACTTCTGTGACAAACGGCCGGCGTTGTTCGCATCTCATGGCAAGTCTACTGAAGCAAATCTTCCATTTGCATCCTAGGGGTTTTTCTACCACAAAATGCTTCATATCCTTCCGACAAAGGTTAGAAATGAGCCAGGGAACAGGACTTTTTGTGAGTCGAAATGATTATTACGGCCATCAAAATATTCCCTGGCGCGAAACACACGTGATTCCAACTAAAATTGACTGGCGGCAAAAGATTATTATGGTATTTTTGGCCGCGCAATGCTCGAAGTTAAAAAAAAAACTCGTCTTAATTGTATTGTATTGCCATCCAACAAGGCCGACGTGTCACGTGGGTGAAAACCAAGAATAACACTGTCTCCTCTATATCCTCTTGCTTACTCACTCTTTTGGATGTTGTTAACTAAACATCACTTCCAATTTGTGTCATACTGAACAGCCTTATGTTTCAAAGCGCTTGGAATGCAAAATCTGTATTTTTCTCTTCCCAAGAGTTCAGTGAAGCATACTTCCTTATTGGTTATTCATGGTCACGAAAGTGTCGTGATATTCTTGCCTTCTCCATACATCACGACAATTTTATTTTATTTTATTACTTCGCATAATTTGGAAAGGTCGCAATGCTCCAACCGTCTGAAATGATGGCCTGCCAGCAGGCTCTTCAATCCCTTTCACTTTCTACTTTTCCCCGCCATGAAAGCCAGTGGAAATTACTATCATGTCTGGAAGATTATCAAATAAGCTCCACCAAAGAATAGTCCACTCTTGCCATCTTTGTTATCGCGCAAAGTAATCGAAAGTCAATGATTGCGGGCATTTCCGCTTTAGAGACTCTTTTCCGTTTATATTGCAGTCGATGCCAGTCTATAACAACTCGGCTTCATGTTTCCCACACACTCCTTTGGCTTTATCTCAATCTTCTTGGAATTTTCAAACCTGAAAATATTTACAGACTTAAAGTATCTCCTTTTACATATGAAATTAAAAGTGACAAACGTAACACCCCAGTTGTACTATTTGCCTGAGATTCATTTGCATAATACTTGGTAAGTTGCAAATCAAAACTACTTGAAGGCATCAGTAAGCACTAATTATGGTATATCTGCATTTAAATTCTCAGCAGTAAAAACTTGGGATCGGAATCTGTCCGACCAGAAAGTAAAGGTTTCCCATACATACCCTGTAAAAAGCGCTACAAAAGTCTTTTTATTGACTACTCAAAACTGACCATAGTTTAGTGGTTACATAGTTAAAATAATGCTGTACAATATGCAAGACATCTTTTTTTTTTCTTATTCTCATTTATCATATCTTTCCTCGGTTACGATAATTATCATTAATATGAGTCAACGCCAGCTTATATCCACATCCCAGTGACCAACTCGAAAGCTCATTGACTCCTTTTGGTCACTGTACACTTTTGAATGTTCTCTCGAGTAGCTATTTTCTATCTATGTATATGTACTACATTTTTTGTAAGGATTGTATAGTGTCTTACGTTTAGCTCTCTCAGTGTAAACAGTGCACGTGTGCAATAAACTTGAACTTTTCTCAAGTGTTGGCCATTTTAAATCATTTAGAGTTTTTGTGAAAATTCCAGGAGTAGTGCTGTATTCATTTTTAAGAAAACTTGCCGCTGGTTTTTGCATACTTTTAATGTCCTTTATCTGTTTTTGAAATTGTGCAGGTCCCATGCGCAACATCCATCACATTCGAGCTGTGTGGTCTAACTATAACTTCTGGTTACATGATGTCTTCTTTGAGGAAAATCGACTATGCCAGCGAAAGAGAAACATTCCATTGTTTTGTTGGTCTTCCTGCCAATGATGGTGACAATCATCATCCATTCTTGAAAGCGAAGATGAGAATCATGAATTTCCCACGTTACGAGCATATTCCAACCAAAAACCCTGATTTCTTTCAGGTAAGCAAGAATCAGGCACCTTAGTGAGGTGAGCACAGAGCTGAAAGAACAAAATAAAACATTTTTTTGATACAATGTGTTTTTCATTTTCCTTAGTTTCCTTTCCTTTTTCTTCTTCTCTTTTCTTGAAAGATAGAAATGATCCTCGCAATGAGTTGCACAATTTAATTGAAGCATTTTTGAATTTCATATTATAGACACCTGAAAACTTTAGGCGGCTTCAACGTGATTCGAACCCATGATCTCTGCGATGCTGGTGCATTGCTCTACCAACTGAGCTATAAAGCAACTTAGTCGGGAGCAGGTCAATTTGTCGGGCCTATTTGGAGTCATGTTGGGCTCATGTAGCTATTGTAGTTGTTGTTGGTATTAACGTTTTTTTTTTTACCAAGCAAAGTGCCACAGGAAGGGAGAGTCGAAGTACTGGCAACAAAAAAATAAAAAAATAAAATAAATTATCGGTGACGACTTGGGGATACTCGGAACATAAAAAAAATATCCGAGTGCCCCTTTGGGGAGTCGAATGTACGAACTTCCTATGCAGTACTAGTACTTTACCAATGACTGATAGGAGACTCATGATAACTAGACCATTAAATTAGACTCATTTGACAACTGTTTGGCCACACTATCGGGGTATATTAAGAAATTTAGACATGAAGTACTATTATCAGCGGTTAAGGCGTACAACAAGATTAACGATAACGATAAGAGAGGAATAAGACCCATGTACAGACCCAGAAAGTGGAAGAGAGAAGAGCGGGAGGAAGAGAAAAAGAGAAAGCAAAGAGAGTGGTATACAAAAGGAGGCTGTGACTCTGTCATATTCATCCCTGTCACACCCAACTCTGAACTAAAGAACAGGATGCAGAACGAAGTGAAAAGACAAGGTTTCAAGATTAAGATAGTCGAACAAGCAGGCACGTCACTAAAGAGACTGCTACAAAGATCCGACCCCCTTAGACATACGTCGTGTGACATACGTCGTGTGACAGAGAAGATTGCTTGGTGTGCACGGGAGGGGATGGGAAGAACGCCTGTGACACGAATAATGTCACATACGAGATAGAGTGTGAAAAATGTGGAGATATATATGTAGGAGAAACCGCCGGAAATGCATATACTCGTGGAAAAGAACATCTAAAACTCCTGGAGGGGAGAAAAGAAGGATCGGTGCTGTGGAGACATTGTAGAGAGAAACACGAAGAAGAAAGACAAGTATTTAATATGAAAGTTACGGGATCATACAGAAATGACTCGATGACAAGGCAGATCGCAGAAGCCGTGAGTATAAAAAATATTCCACCTGAACGGCTAATGAATAATAAAACGGAATGGAATTACTTTAAAATCCCAAGGGTCGTAGTAGACAAAGACTGACCCCACCTTTTTTAGCTGTTGGGTTTTAGAATAATCTTTTAACAAAGGCATTGAAGAGGCTCGACATAGAGCGAAATTAATCTGCCAAAACTTTTTTAATACTTCTTCTTTTTACCGAAGTTTTAAAGAACATTTTAAAAGAAATTTTAGAAGATCTTCACAGGAGCCAAGAGTTTGAAGTGTCGAAGAGATAAACACAAGGTTAAAAACATGGTTTCGTTGACAAAATCCTTCCTGACATCAGCGCATAAAATTAGTAGAAAGTACTTTGCAGCCAACAGAAAGGAAAAATATATCACCCTGAAATTAACATCACATGGAATCATTGAAAGGCGACGCTGTGTTATTTGGATTTATGTTATGGCACCAAAAGTGTCACGCGGACGTCTAAAAAAAATTGTTGAGGTATTTTATCTAAAGAAGGACCATGACTAAGAATAAGATATAGCTCTTTTCTTTGTCCATGCCTTTGCCGATGGCAGCGCCTCCTATAGCTCCTTCGAAATCGGAAGAATCGCTAGCAGAGTCGGAGCGTCCGGTACTAGAGCTGAAACCATTTTGCTATAGTGCCACACCTGTGACGTATCGCATCACGTGACGCAAATCGAAGCGTTTGTGACAAGTTTCTGAACAAGCGGTGATCTACAAGGTTTAAGGCTAAAATTCATGGGTAAAAAAGCTTCTTGCCACCATTTTTTTACCTTAAAAACATTAGCGACACGTCTCCAATGTTTTCCCAAAAAAGTGTCTTTTAGGCGAGAGTTACCCTTTAAAGAACGACGTATATACCGTTAAGTAATTCTTTTTTTAAATTGATATTACATATAAACAAAAGATAACTCAAAATGTAAAATTTCCTTTGTCCATGCATAATCATTCACTCTATTGAAATATTGAAATGACTATTTTGCACATATACAACAAAAACCGTAATGAAAGAACAATGAAATGTTTATAAACTGAAGGCTAGTGAAAAGTGCAGTTAACCAAACCGCAACATGAAAGCTAAAATGATACGAGAGTGCTGAGGCCTAATCACTGAAACGAGCGCTTACGCTTAATCAGTAAACTAGTGCTTTCTTCTTCACACGAGCTCATGAAAAGAATAGTTAACCGAACAGCGAAATGAAAGCTAAAATTTTACGAGAGTGCTTAGGCCTAATCACTGAAACGAGCGCTTAGGCTTAATCAGTAAACTAGTGCTTTTTTCTTCACACGATCTCGTGAAAAGAGTAGTTGACCGAATCGCAAAATGAATGCTAAAATTTTACGAGTGCTTAAGCCTAATCACTGAAACGCGCGCTTAGGCTTAATCAGTAAACTAGTGCTTTCTTCTTCACATGATCTCGTGAAAAGTGTAGTACAGCTGTAGTTGACCGAAGTGCAAAATGAATGCTAAAATTTTACGAGAGTGCTTAGGCTTAATAACTGAAAGGAGCGCTTAGGCTTAGTCAGTAAACTAGTGCTTTCTTTTTCACACAATCTCGTGAAAAGTGTAGTTAACCGAACCGCAAAGTGAAAGCTAAAGAGCGATTGCAGAATACACGGTTTAGGAACAGAGTTGTTTATATAAATATCATTTTCTCTACCATGCCTCTGCGGACTGCGGACTGCGGGTGCAGTTTTTTTTTTAAGTAAGACATTTAGTGGGCAGGGTATTCTGCAATCTAGCCGTAGTAATATTGAAACGCAATACTAGGTATAATCGGAAAAATCGGAGAATCGTATTGAACTTAGAGAATAGGAATAATGGTAGAATCGGAAGGATCGTATAATCGGGAAATCGGAGAATAGTATTGAACTTAGAGTACAGGAATATGTCGAAATTCATATTTTACTATCCTCTGATTTATTCTCTGATTTAATATTCTCTGAACTGCTGCATAATGCAAAAAACCGTTTTCATACAATAAAATTGATGTCACGTCTTGTAAAGGTGCACGAAATTTACAATTTAGTTTTGTAAATCGCAATGCTAGGTATAATGGGAAAATCGGAGAATCGTATTGAACTCAGAGAATAGGAATTATAATCGCAGAATCGGAAGAATCGTATAATCGGGAAAATCGGAGAATAATTTAGAACTTGGAGAATCAGAGAATCGGAAAAATCGTATGTCGAAATTCATATTTTACTATTCTCCGATTTAGCCATAATCGCACTCCTCTCTCTTTTTTGTCGGCAATGCTTTGTCTCTTCGGGTCAGCGGTGCTTTAGCACTCCTTCGTTTATTCTTTGCTTCTGTTCCTCTGTTTCCGAATCTGTCATCTTATTCTTTCACTACCAACGGGCTCCAGGTTAGTAAACAGAAATCGAATGAAAAGTGGCCCGTGAGAACCAAACAGAACCAAGAAATCCAGTAATCGTATAATGAAGTATAGATTTTATTTTGATTTTATTCGATCTGAAATTAAAACCACACAATTTACGATGAAATCAAAGAAAATATCACGCAAAATAAAAGAGTAGTACAATAAATGAAGAGGAAAAATAAGCCGATCACTAAATTAACGAACAGACCACGCGGTCGGTAAACCCAGGGAAGGTACTGCCATAAATGGACTATATAGGTATGTGCCGCTGTGAAGGGTATGGTTTTCAAGCAGTTTACTATAGGATAGAGTATATAAATCATAGCGTTTGGGTCCAGAATAGGGTATCATTTTTCACGAAACAGACCAGTCGCTTGAAGATTTTAACAATACTAAGGAAACCAGAAATTCCCGCTCAAAAATATAAAAAGATCAAGTCGGCAAAGTTTAAGTTTACACAACTCAGCCTCAACAGTGTCGATAAATGGCCATCACACTTCTGGATATTATTAGCTGTCTGGATATTATTAGCTGTCACACTTCTGGATATTATTAGCTGTCAAGTACCGGTATTTAGACGGAAATCGGTGGGAGTTTACCCTAGTATAGCGTAGCAAAATTCAGCGGCACATCCCCACCAAGAAATTCCTAATTCCTCCCCCCCCCCCCCCCCCCCGGGGGGGGGGGTCGGTCAATCACTTCTTTGTTCCAAATAAAAACGACTTTAAGCGTACTAAATTAATACCTTTAATAACAAAACAGCGAGAAAAATGCACTTACTTCGTGAGAGGATTCGAAATTTATCCTGAATAACCCTAACATTTTACTAAAATTCTGCCAACTTAAAACTACGTGTCAAAGCGGCTATGAGAACATGCACACTGTAAGCTGAATAATAATAGTCAAAAGGCTGTGAATCATTCTTATCATTTCCTTTGTGCTCAAATACCGAATTTAGAATGGCTCGTCATGCAACTAAATGTCACTATATAAACAGCACTTGAAAACACTGTCACCCAGAGTGTGCACATTCTGTCTTTCATAGTTGAATTAAATTTCTTTTTGCAGTAAGCGAAAAAAGAGCTTTGTTTTTGAGTTTTCGACTCGTAGTGACAATTAAAATGATTTGATTTTTTTTCTGAGACCGACACGCTTTCTTTCTAGCAAACATACCAGCCGCCAGAAGGGGTTTATTTACCAATATTAGTGTTCTTTATATAAAGAATACTAACGAGGAGTGTTTTATCAGGATATAAAGCTCATACACGTGTTGTTTTATCGGTGTTTTGATAGGCTGTTATGCTCACGAGTTATTCATAAATTTTTGAAGAGCCTTTTTCTCCCTTCAAGAACGCACTTTCTAAAGATATTTACAAAGAACTAAAATATAAACTAATATCTATGCCAACTGCCCAGTTGAGATATCGATGTAGTGAAATTTTTGAGGAAGCTCAATTATCAATTAGAGTGGAAGGAAATTTATAGCTTGCCTTTTAAAGTGGCTCTTCAGATTCAAAATAACTAGAGTTTGAATACAAAATTCTTAATAGTTATCTTGTGACCAATGTGCATTTAAAAAATGATAGGTAAAGTAAATTCCTCAGCTTGTTCTTTTTGTGGTGGGATAAATGAATCCCTGAAACATCTTTTAGTGAGTTGCTAGTTTACCCAATTGTGGGAAAGACTTGTATGTTGGAATAATAGATATTAGGGTCCAGTCTTTAACCGTTGTAGTTGTAATATTTGGTGATTGGAAAAGAAAAAAACGATTTCTTGCTATTTGATCATATCTTAACTATCGCAAAGCAATATATTTATTCTTGCAGAAACAATAGCTCTAAGCCTTCTTTTCGCGCGTATTAAGTTAGTCTCTCAGTTGGAATGTAAGATTGCTAAGGAGAAGAACAAGTTGGGTACCCACCTTGTTAAAAGGGCAAGTTTTTTGAATAGGACAACTAATAATGTCTGCTCCGCGCATTCCTTTATAGTATTTCTGTTGTTGTTAAGTGAGCCCACACAATATGAAGTATTACGTGAGGATTAAGTCGCTAAGTAATCACCGCATGGCAGAGGTGCCTTTCCCGTACTTGTCAACCCAGCTAACGCAACAGAAAAGAGACGTCTGCTAGCAGGGAATAATTATAAGGGACTCTAATTAGCTCTAAACCTGAACTCTTGTTGAATTCAGTACACAAAGCCTTAGTACATTAAATTGCCAAAATCACATTCACCCCTCTTAGCCCATGGCCGCTATCTACTCGCTTGGAAGCTTTTGAGAACTTTCCCTTTTGATTTTATAATCCTTCCTTATCGAATTTTGTTTTCGGTGTAAAGTATCTATCCTCTTGAGAGACAAATAGACCAATGTATAATAATAGTTAGAAGGATGTTTCAGTTGACTGTACGCCGAAGTAGATAACGTACAATCTAGAATGATGAACATACAATCAAAACAAAATCTTGTATATAAAACTAATATATTGTTATGAAATGTTAACATTCCAGAGCGCAATGTAACTGTGTTGTATGGCCGCTGGAATGTTGAGGCCATAATTAATTTTTCATGACAACTTATAATCAGTTTTGATGTTCTTTTTTCCTCAGGTCATATTTAACGTTTCAACTCTATGTAAGTTTTGATAAAGATGGCTGACAGCCATTGAAAGTGTCAACTTTGTTACAAGATTTTGTTTTGGATTTGTATTATTAACGTATGTCTTGATCACTATGACCTGATAAATTTCTTCTACACACAACGCAACTATCTGCAATTCTCATAGGTTACCCATCAACAATTGAGCTGCAAAAAACTCTTTTATCCCCTGTGACTAGTCCTAAAGTTTAGTGTTAAGCAAATTTGAGTTTTTCTCTTCCGTTTGGCCAAGAAATCGCATCAGCTTTTTCTCCCAAGAGTTTCCCGTGTCGGAATGATAATCCACAAAGGTGCTCTCTCTTAGAGCTTTGGGCATCTTCTTCTTCTTTATCCCATCAATTGTAACGACAAGCAATGAGCCATCTCGGCCTGTCTTACTTCGATGTAGAGCCATTTCGAGCTCGCCTCGGCAGAATTTGCTCTCCATATAATTTTTTGACATGACCGCCAGAACTTTGCGACTTGAGTACACGCTTTCGGCCATGTTGTCTACTAGGGGTCGACCAAGCTCAAAGTCGCGACTGTGGATGCAGTAGTTGATCCTTTGCCTTTCTAGGAAAGGAATAAGCTTATTTGCCACCCACTGATGGTCTTTCGTGCTGAAGGTCACAAACACATCATATATGAATTCACCATCGTTAATTTCTTCTGGAAACGGAAAAAAAAAGTAATTAGTTTGTTTAAATATTGGCAACCTTTGACTTGATTTGCTTTCATCGTTAATTTCAGTTTACAGTGTCCCCAATTAGTGCTCCAGCGCTAGAACGACTAGACACTTAAATAAAGTTCCTTTCCTTTCCTTTCCTTTCCATTTACTCATAGGGTCTACATTTGAACGTAATTTCGAGCCAAAGGAAGACACATTAGTCACGCCTCCTTTGTGTTGACAAACTTCAAAAACACACGGAAAAGCGCGTTGAAAGATGGCTTTTTGCTTAGATGCTAATAATAAAATTTCACTGTCCTCGGTAAGTCCATACATAAAATAATCGTAGTTGCACAATATCCTACGAGAACAAATTTTATATCTTGAAGGCTTGATAAATACTGTTACGATCGTAAACACCATACAAATGTCCTATTAATTACTACCATGAAACTAATAAAAGCTGCACGAAAGCCCACACTTACCATAATTTCCATTTAATAATTAAGTGTTTTGCCTCAGTTTTTACAATCGCGAAGATATCGTTGACGTCACCTATTTTTATTAATAGGGAGCTTAATAAGTGAGCGCGATTTTGAGACGCGCGCGGCAACCGGAACATTTCACGAGCCAGGGCAGTGATGTCTCCCAGACTCTTATACTGAACATCTCTAATGGCGAAAGGAAACTTGGCAATGAAATGTGTTTGTGTGAAGACAAGTTAAAAGGGAAAATAGTTCACTTCCGGTTGCCGTCCGCGTCTCAAAAACGCGCGTGCTTAAGCTCCCTAATGTGCGAATCAGAGCCTCATTGGCTATTGAAATAAAAGTTCTTTTGTTTCTGTGGTTGGCAGATTTGGAAAACAAAAGCAATGTTTGTCAAAATAGATCTTCCCTATACCGCTTTTTTTCTCGCTAGGCCACTTAGAAGCTATTAAAGCCATCTTTCAACTCGCTTTTCCATATATTTTCTTAAGTTTGTCAACACGAGGGAAGAGTGACTAATGCAGCCATGTTGGAGCCCAAGGGAACAAAAAAAAAAATTGTCGTTGACAACAACTGTCTTGCACCTGGGTAGGGTTCATTTTGCTGAGCGTTTGGTTCCAAAGTTCAACCGTCCTACACTGCACTCCCAACCATCTTCCAAAAGGCTTTGGATCGAGTGAACAAATTACCGCCTGAAGTCGCTCGCAAAGCTGCTATTGCGTTTTTGGTGGGTTGAAATTAGGCTCGACTTCCGCCGCTCACTCGAGTTCAGGTATCCTCCCCGAGAAGAGACGGCTGGACGCGTGAGCGATAGATTGTGTCTGTGACGTAAATTCAAAATATAATTTATGCGAAGGTAATAGTTGCGGGGAAAGAGCATTAGACATCCCAAAAACACTGATTTTAAGAAAACAGAAATTACATAACAATGCTTAAAACGTCTGTGCGAAGTTTCCAGATGATACGAGCTTGAGTTTGTGGTTAAATGATCGATGTGAGTTCAGTTGAATTCAACAGGCGAATCATCAAAGGAAATCTTCGGCTGCTTTAGCTGTCAGTCGAGCTCATCGGCCCCCTCGTTTTGCCAGCAATAAACTCAGCAGTACTTTCAATTAATCTTGAGGAATTTTACTTGCTCTTACATTAGCCAAGTATGAGGAGAAAATTGTAATAGCAATGGATTTGAAAACCGTATTTTGACCTTGGCGCCAACTGGAAAATCAGTGAAGTTTGCGAACTCAGGCGGTAGAAAACGACACAATTACCATTCTCCAGCTTCTCGAACACTTTTCGTTGTCGCAATCTTGGATATTTCCTATCTTAAAGCACTGTAAACCTCGAACAGGCCGGGTCAAAGAATACCTTCGCAGCCAAAACATATAATCTATGCCAGACGGATTTGTGCAGGCGAGTTTCTGATTGGCGGAGATTAACAATGCACTGGCTTATTTCCCGAAACAGCGGCTGGTAATCGAGCCTACATTGTAGGTTGAAATGAAAGTTTGAACTTTGTCAATTTATTCAGGAATAGTAACCGTGGGACCATTTTATCTGGGAATATTTGACTCAATTTGGTGGACTTCCCAGATGGAGTGTGCAGCCTCGGTATTTATACAACCGTTGACACCTGAGGAATTGAAAAATGGCGCAAATCGTGTCGAATTTGGGGAACAAAAAAAAAAAAAAAAGGAATGAAGCGACCCACAAAGGCAATAAGGTAAGGCTTTTTAATTGAGATTTTTTCGTATAATTATCTTCTCACGTCTTTTATCACGATTCCCATACAAATCGTTATATTTTTGTCGGGCATGTTGACTTTCCCTCACACTGAGCTTGGAGCACCTGTGCATTAACATACGATTTTGCTCAAAGAAATCATGCTACTTTACAAATTGACATCAAAACGTTAAAGAACCTGTTAAACTTAGCTAACTATCCAGTTTTAAGCCTTTTAACTTTGATAGCGAATCAGTTATTAGAAATCAAACTTTAATGAATTCTTGGGTGGCAAAGACCCTAATTAATGATCCCAAACATTGTTTGTAAGGTTACGAAATTTCAAAGCATCATTGCTCAAAGATTATCTGATATATCGGGTTAAACATTTCGGAAATAGCTCATTATGCAGTGCAGTTTCTTTATTCAGTACTTTATTCTCGGATGACTGTGATTAACTGGAAAATCATAGCCTTGTGATAGTGAGCCAAAAATATGTAAGCATGGTTTGTTGTCGAGCAGGCCCCACTTGTTGAAAGGTTGTCTAACTATATCCAATGTATAGGTCACTATCCAGAATTAGTATTACACAACTAGTGGACTAATGCAAGTCATATATCATATCACCTCATAGAAATCTCGAGCTCATAATCTAATAGTTAAATATAGATTACTTCATGGTTGGTGAGTTGTGAAGGGTCGCTTGAACGAAACAGTGAGCGAAGCGAACGAGTGAGTTTAACGATCCTTCACCAACGAGTGGGTAATAAAAACCGTACAAACCAGCCAACCATGAAGTAATTTGTTTATTATATAAGTAATGAGATCATATAAAAGAAGACGAGTTGAGTTCTAATCGGGAGGCTATCAAACAAATGATCGTGAATAAAGCGTCAAACAAATAGTGAAACATTTTATAAATAAAAGAGATCTTTACCTTCCGTACCTCACTTGGACACTTTTACAAGTTTAAAGATTTTCTGAAGTATTTTGAGAAGAAAACCAAGCAATAAACTGAACAAAAACTTGAAAACCATACACCAGTCGGCTGCCAAATTGACGAAATACTGAAACCTTAAATGCAATATTTAAAAGAAATAGCATTTCTGGGATTTGCAAGCCTTAATTGATTGCCGCAGAAATTTCGACTTTTTTGCGGTGCTTCATCCAATCTCATAAAAATTCTTTGACTTGCATGGGCCATTTTTCAATTTTATAATGCATGTCTGATCGACCAATTGCTAATATTTCAAAATGATCCCACTTAATTCTATGGTTGGTTAAGCAAACATAATCAGCAATTGCAGATTCGTGACAATTTGTAGTCAGGGCTTTAAAATATTGTTTTTCTGTCTCGTAATCGGCGTTTCGTTTTCCCTATATAGAAATTATTGCAATCCCAGCAGTTTGCTCTGAAATATCAGCAAAATTTCAGTTTTTCAAAATTTCAATCTCAAGTTTCAGTTTGCTCTGAAATATTAGCAACTGGTCGATAAGATATGCATTGTAAAATTAAACAGTCTCTGTTTATCCGTGATCTAAAGCCAGCCTTAAATGAAATCGTTGGCAGTGAGAAACTTTATCTCTATTATTAACATACTTCTTGTCGTTTTATGTCAATCAATTTCGTTAGTTCCCAGTCCGTACAGTTGTATTTTTGAATTTAAATTTATCTGTAACTGAATAATTATCACTTCTGATGATGTATGTTGCAACATACGAAACGTTGGGTTTATAAAAAGTTATGCAGTTCAAGCAAAAGTCTGTAACCGCTGTTTTCGTTTCATTCTCATCCAATCTCTAGGGTGATATAGACAATTTTAGGGGGCCAAATTTGTCATCATGATGAGTTAAAAATTAATTAAGCTGAAATACCAGTTTGAGCGTTGGGGACTGTAAAAACATGCTGAAGAAAAGCCATAAACAAAATTAACTTATCAGAAGGACTTACAACTAAGATGAAGAGCACTTAAAGCCCGAAAGCGGTCAAAATGACATTTAAGTTTAAGCCAGAAGGTTTTGAAAGTAACTCAAGTTTTTTTGTTAAAAAACTTACAGTAGCCCATTTATTTGCGTAGGTTCGACGTAGGTACTCACACTAAAGCGGTTAAGTGTTAAATCACCTTGATGTTTCTGATCGTGCCTTTTTTTCTGCAACCTTCGAAGAAAGAGCGAGGCCGTCGTAAGAATAAGCAATCCTCCGGCGACGAGAGGGAATAGAATGATCAACGTGTTCTTTTCTTCAGGTTGGCCGCTTGAAGAAAAATCTGCAAGATAATTTGAGTATGAGCATTTTTTGAGTAAAAAAACAAGCACTTTCGGTCGTTAGGTTGATTACACGAGGAAGTGAAATAACATACTGATGTGAATCATTATCACTACAGGCTTGGAAACTTGAAAGTTTTATATTTTTTCCTAGATAACCTTAAAGACTGCATCGAGAAAATCATGTGACCAGTATTTGTCCACCAACGTTGTGAAAAGAGAAAGTCAGGAGAGAAATGCAAGATTGGTGAGGCTTGGCGCCGATTTCATCGTGTTTCTGAACTCACACTTCACAAGACTAGTTACTAAAGACTGAAACAGAACTAGGATCATTGTCTCAGGTGAGAGTTGTGTGCAAACCCTCGACTATGTCTCGGGCGTTTGCATAACTGTCCAGAATTCTCCCAACTCCCCCTCGTGTTTAGATGAGGCTACGTAAACACGGGAAAAAAGTCATCTGTTGCTTTTATAAAATATTTCTCAAAAATAATTCAACAAATGAAGGAAAATGCTGTTTTTTAATTCTTGATTAAAACAGATTTTGTTGATACGCCGCCCCTTTGATGGAGCATTTCAAGGAAGTTTAGTTGCTTGCGTTGGTATTCCCTCCCCACACAATAAGGCCATATAGGATGAAAGGTAGAATGACTTTAAAGTACAAGTCCAGTAAGGCATTCCTTCCAGCCAGTCAAAACGAGCTTCTGACAACACATAACGAACCAAAACAGTTCGTGTGATGTCTCAGTCGTGTTTACATACTGTCATCTAAACACAGCTACTGACCAATAGGAGTGCACGTACTATCCTAATTATTGTGCTAAATCGAGGAAAGGTCAGTTGACTGAGAAAAAAAACGTAAATTACGTAAAGAACATGTAACCTAGCTGTGCTGATTAAAGATACAAAATAAAAGCTAATATGATTACCAATCTCCGCCTCCATTTGAACCAAACTAATATTTTTCAAAGACATTCCAACTGAACTATTAACCACGCAACTGTAGATGCCAAAATCGGAATGGGAAACATTTCTGATCCACAGGGACATCTGTGTTATATGCCAAGTTTCTGAGCTATTAAATTGGTATGCATACGTTGCATAGCGTGGATCCGTTTCATTTAATATGATTCCTCGAAAGAACCAAACATTCTTGACTTCTAGAAATGGCGAATTAAATGTTATGCACTTCAGCTGAACTTGTCTGTTAGTTGCCGTTTGCACTGTTTCCAAGATGGAGGAGATGTTTTGAAGATTGTCTAAAAACAAATTACTATTATTACTTCTTTAGTTAGGAATGCATTGTTAGAACAAGTCATTTCAAGTTGGACATAACAAACCTCTCGATTGGTAATGTTTTAATAGCCTGGTCATTATCTGAGCTAGAGCTGATTCGTATAGTAGGAAGGGGCATGCTGAAGTTAAACTGACCCTGGAGACTAACTTAACGCCTCTGTCTTTTTTAGCCACAAATAATAATAACAAATGACCTGTACCTAACGCCTTCCCTATGATGAGAAGTTTTCGTACCTTGTGGACTCCACCGCAAGACTATAGCAAAAAAAGAGAATGCCGCACAACAGGTAACCGCTCCTACATCATGCGAAACTAAAGATCTGCTTTATGTCTGGTGACAATTTACTTTTTAACTAGTTGGAAATGAATTTTATCCTAAGGTTGCCCCAAGCAGTAGCGTGGTACCACACCCGACCACACCTTGGATGACATAGTTACTATTCAGCTTTTAGTTACAAACTTTCTTAACGAAAACCTGTTTATTAGCCGCCTCCTTTTCGGCCGCCATGACAAATGCATGAGTTCCAGACAAAATATAGTATTTACGCAGTACCTTTTTCATCCACGATCAGAGTAATATTATTCCGGCCCTCGTTTCGTAGGCTGTGTACAAAGCACTCGTACAGCCCTGAATCTTGTTTAGACACATTGTGAATGTGCAGAAGGGTCACTAAGAGAAGTTTATCAGCTTGGAAAGTCTCGATTTGGTTATGTGGAAGTTGTTTGCCATTGAATGACCATCCCTCGGTCGATGATTCCATAATAGCATAAGGAGCTTGGCACACCAGTGTTGTATTTGAACCACTTCTCGCAACAACGAAGTGAGATTTTACTAAGATCTTCTGAAGTTGGTCTATTGAAGAAAAGAAAACTCAAGCGACCAATCATTAATAAATCAGTTCAGTCAGTCCTTTCGTTTCTCAATCAGTCAATCCATCACTTAGTCAAGCAATACGTTATTGATATGATTAAGCAAGTTTCAACAAACATTGAGGAAGATATATCGGAATAAATGAACATTATTGGGATGTGGTTGTGTTATTTGTAGACTTCAAAAATAACTTTACTCTTCAAA
The DNA here is from genome assembly GCF_036669935.1 of Montipora foliosa. NCBI lineage: Eukaryota > Metazoa > Cnidaria > Anthozoa > Scleractinia > Acroporidae > Montipora > Montipora foliosa. The sequence goes on from NC_090876.1 coordinate 20,382,064, forward strand.
AAACAAATTGTCTGGAAGGAAATATTTCTATTATCAATGTTGATGTTTGAGTGTCATGTACTAGGGTGTTTTTGTGAGGGCGCGGGGGGTGGGGGGTGAGAGGGGCGTCCTTGACTATATTTGATTGGCCTTTTCTAGAAGAAAGCTATACCCTCAGCTCTCGACCTGCGGTTTTTGGTCGTACTTGAGATCTTTGGGGGAGTTTTTTTTCGGACTAGTTTCTGGTCAAGGATGATACAGAAATGCACTTACACCGAATCATTATCCACACCATCTTCTCTACTGTTCCATATGAGTTACTCGCTTCACAGAAGAATTCGCCTTCATGATCCTCATTAGCAGCTTTTATCAATAATGTGACTCGATTCAAAGTTGGGTGTGCCTCGATCTCATAATTCTCGTCGTCTTTGATATATTCATTGTCTCGTTTCCATCTGATCTTTGGCTTTGGCCACCCTATGGCCTCACATGGAATACGCTTGTCCTCATCTTCCATGGCGACGATTTCTGTAGATAATTTTGTTATAACGGGTTCACCTAAAGTTTAAAGGAAAGACAATGGAATCGTTAAGCAATGAAAAGGACCTCGGGTTTTAGGGCTCAGTTTCTTGGAATCACTTGGAAAGACTTCATGCATGCTCAAATTGATGTGGATTGAAGTAAATCGAAACAAGAAATTTATGGTAAATAAGAAATCTTTCTAATACAAGCTCTCATATAAAAACAAACTAACTAACTAAGTACCCGGGAGAATCTCCAACCTAACGATGGATTTATCACTGAAACAAGGATGTTTAAAATTGCATTGGCCTGTCCCTGTCAGAGCAATTTGTGCAAAGAAGAGCATAAGGAAGAGAAGTATTCGCATTTGCAGTCCGGCCTGATACATTGTGTGATTTGTGCCGTCATTTTCAAATCCCCACGGCAACGTTTTTCGCATTTGATTTACTGGTCCTCTTTGGTTTTCTCAGGCGGGGAAAGAGAGACTCCTGTATTACTTGCAGGCGCATGCTCGGAATGAACCAATCATATTGCATTAGATGCCAGGCTGGATATGTAAATAAAGGGAACCTTGAATCGTATATGAAAATTGCTGTGTGATTTGCAGTGTCAGGAAAGAGAACATCTAAATTATCCCTCGTCGTGACCAAACGAGGAGAAAAAACCCCGATCACAGTGATGTTGGGAAATTATTGCCGAATAAATGTAACGACTCAGAGAAGATCGCAATAAATCGATGCAAAGGCTGAACTAGTAATATATTATCTGCAGTACTTTACCTCTAGCAATGAGTTTCAGAAGGAAAGTGCTTTTAAGTAGCAACGATAAAAGCAAGGTGACACACGCTTTTAAGGACATTATTTCATCCTTATTAATTAATATTCACGAACAAATTTTGACCAGAAAAAAAAAATCGTGACAATTAACGTCCTAATAATCGATGTTTAACATTGCTTCATAATTGCGTTATCAACACAAACTGGTATGTAAAGAAACAAATAGTCCAGGTTGTGATTCAACTTCGTTTAACTTTTTATCGAACTTTATCAGGAATAATGCTCAGTTTTTCTGTCCGCATACAATCGTCTTTTAGTTTTTCCGATATAAAAATCACTGCAGTCTCAACAGCCAGCTCTACATAAGACCTTAGCCATTTGGCCACGGCCCTAAGTCTTTCCTTGTAAGGAAAGAAAGATTTAATGCGACGAGTGCTTGGAAAATTAATTCTAAGGAAAATTGATAGTCTGAGTAAATTACTCTACTCTTATTACTCAAAAAAAAAAAAATACTCTGTTTGTCACTGGTGTTTGTGTATTATTCCTGATAAAATTGAGAGTATTTAGGACATTTTTTACCTGACTGTTTTATGTGAGGTATTGGACTTCGTCCAATGCCATTGTAATACGGAGCGCCAGATGGTTAATGATTGACTACGCTTGAAAGACGTTTACCCGACATATCAGTTCTAGTTCGCCTTTCCACTGTTCACACGTTGGTTTTTTTTGAAACGCCTGACTTGTATCGAAATGTCTCGAAAGTCGAAACGTTCAGCAAAAAAAACCGTGACCGATCAAGATGGCGATAGCTCTCCTTGGCTGGAAAGGTTTTGCTCGATGCACGACACACCGGCAGCTCTCATGGTCATTGTGGCCGAAAATGCTGTTACTTCGGAAGCCATATTCGCCGGCCTCACGGAGCAAGACTTAACTGATATGCGCCTTGTTGTGGGGCACAAGGTTATTTTACGCGGAATCCTCTCCACTTTTACCAAGTCCTCGGCCTCGGCTATCGCACTCGCAGCAAGTTTAACAGAGCCCGCCACATCGGACGGTCCAGATGTGTCGCCATTCATGCTCGCCGATGAGTTAGCAAAGATCGAAGCAGACTTGAATGCAGCCCCTTCGCGCCGATCGCAATCCGCCGCATAAACTCATGTTGAACGCCCGGCTGCCTCCACCTCAAGTGAAGCTACGGGTCCTGAAGGTGAGCCTCTGTTACCCTCGGATTTAATTTATGGCTCCGACGGAAAACAACCTAAACCTCTACAATTATCTTTTACGCAATTCATGTTGGCAAATTCCAAGATCCTCGAGACTCTCATGGCCAAAAACCCTTCGGAGGCGTCTGACTACCTAAAGTATCTTAAGTTTCTGGCCATTGAAGGCACACGATTTCAAACTAGAGCCATTCTGGCATTTGATCAAGACTACAGAGCAACCAAACCCCCGAAAACGTCAGTTGGTGACCCTGCCCAAACCCCGAATGCTCGGATGACTGGTTTGCAGGTTCTTGGTCCAAATGCCTCGTTTCCGACTTTCACAACTCTCGCCTCTACAGTGCACACTGTAGTCACGCAGGTCACGCAATCGACCCGTCGCTTCGCTCGAATATTAACTATTTGGAACTATTCCCTATCCTCGTTGCCGTTTGTCGCTGGAGTCCCAGTGGCTAGACAAACATGTCATCGTCGAAACTGACAATACCCAGGCCATGGCCTTTATAAACAATGGCACGTGTAGAAACTCCATAGCCATGTCCTGGCTGCGTGAGATTTTCTGGATAAGCGTTCAACACAATTTTCACTTCACGTCACGGCACTTACCGGGCAAACTGAACTAACACGCCGACAAATTGAGTCGGCTTCAGTTTTCAGATCACACTAACGGAGTTTTGTCTTCCCACTAGGATATCTCTCACAGTTGGACCGCCGCGCTCGGCTTGTCTCTGCCGCCGCCTACGCTAGCTCAACCCAGTGGCTACCCGTCGTTCCCAGTGGAGAGTAATTCTACGTTTCTGTTCCGAGTTTGGACTGACCCCCATCCCAGCCTCATCCAGAACTGTCATTCGATTCCTCATCCATATGTCTTCTTACTGCAAATATTCAACGATAATTAATTACCTATCAGCTATTAACGTCCTTCCTTCATCGACACTGTGGTGACGATGTCACCCTTCAGGATGCCTTTGCTGTCAAACTAATCATTCGTGGTCTTCGCCGCATTTTGGGTAACGCACACGAACAAAAACTACCCATTACTTCAGAGATCCTCCTCCGCCTCCGTTCTACGCTTACGGCTGACAGAGATTCAGGATTCTGGGCAGCGATGCCAATTGGGTTTAACTCCTTTTTCCGCAAGCCTAACCTGGTTCCGAAATCCGCCAAAGATTACGACCCTTCTAAATCTCTGTTACGTAAGGATATTATCGTGCTTCCGTGGGGCTTAGTAATTTGCGTGACTTGGTCCAAAACCATCCAGTTCAAAGAACGACAGCTACTCATACCGGTAGTCTGCCTCTCCTCTAATCATCTGTTGTGCCCACTACAGGCCTACGAACGACACCTGCGTCTATTTCCCGCACCACCCTGCTCGCCCGCTTTTCTGCATTTTCGTGGGGATTTGGCTACACCCATCACGCACTCAGCTTTTACTACGAAATTACGCAAAGCTTTGAGTATCGCTGGACTCAAGGCCTCTAACTACTCTGGTCATAACTTTCGTCGTGGGAGGGCAACGTTCGCCTTCCATTGTGGTGTGCCAGTTGAACTCATCAGTCTTCAAGGCGACTGGTCTTCCGACGCTGTACTCCTGTACATTGCCCAGCCTTTCAAACGTCGTCTGTCCGTGGCCCATCTTATCGCCAAGAATATTCCTTCATCCCGCACTTGACTCTTCCCCTCTCCATCCATCTCCCCTCTTTATGTATGGCGGTTTGGGCGGGCCGCATCAGGGGGGGGGGACCAAATTTCGGCCTCTGCGCCTCTGCTCCTCCCTTGATGCGGCTCTGCTCTTTCCGGCAAACAATAAAGTTTATTTATGTTACATGTTTGTGTCACCTTTATTTATCACCAGCGTAGAATTACATTGGGTATCCAAAAAATTTGTGCCCGATTTTGAAAAAAAAAATGGTAGGTGTAAACTCCTGAAACAATCACAGTTTCAATAATTACTGTGCAACTCAAATATATGTTCACTGGATCAGTGCAATTATCACATAACTAGATCGACAGAAGTAGTGAACAATAAATTATGAACAATAAACAAGAGTTCCAGGAGGAGATTTATTAGTCTTCGTTGAGCGATTCACATCCACAATCTACAGTATTTTTTGTAAGTTTCAAGTGAGTCTCGGGAGAGCAATTAAATCTAAATTTAATATTTCTCTGCGCCAACATCATGCAGCTGTTCAGTTGGGTTTCAGGCACGAAATTCCATACTTTCGTATGTGATCCATCTGATCTTCCACGATTGGGACTCACGATAAGAAAGACTGACTTACAATTAACATCGGACTCGAATCGAAGAAAATCGCAGGAAAAACCATGTAGCAAACAGACTTGCCAAATCCTGTTGCACTTTAACAAAACCATCATTACCGGTAACGACTGCATGAATAGCTTGCAGTTGTTCCGCCTTAGGCACAAAGGTAAAGTGGCATTTCTTGAAGGCGAAATCAATTTCCTCCAGAACCTTGGCGTTATAATTTCCTTTCACATTATCCCCATGTATCCAGTGTAAAAGCACTCGGAATAAACTATGCCCAAATAAGGAATCTTTTTCCAAATATGGTTTTTTTCCCCAGTTTTGGAGGAAAAAATGGCGTTATTCCGAGCATGCGCCTGCAATTAATACAGGACTCTCTCTTTTCCCGCCTGGGTTCCAGGCCCATTTTCAGGGCGGGGTAAGAGGGAGTCCAGGAACAGGACTAATAGTACGCTACAAGCAGTTGCAAAAAGAGTTGAGACACTCACTGTTGATAACCGTACAATGCGTGTTATTCAAGTCAGCGCATCTCCAACCTCCCTTCCCCCCCCCCCCCCCCAAGCAAAGTTGTTTCCATTTCCACTTGGCACTCAGACTAAAGGGTATCAACATTGAAAAAGGGGATGGGGGAGGGAGGGGCATTCATTCTTTTCTTATGAACTAGAAGAGGGGTTTTAGGAAGAAGAGGTGGATTTTCCATTCAGTGTCTCAACCTTTTTGCAATTGCTTGTAGCTATGATTGGCTAATCTAACGGGCCTTATTCGGCTATACAGCCCATTGTCCGGCCCGCCATATATGAATTTTGATGCACAATTTTCTAGCGAGTTTTTCATGTTGTTTATGTGAAATAAAACTCGTGAAACTGTTGAATCTTGCAAACCGCTATAAGATTTATTCGTTTTTTTTTTGTTGTTTTTTTTTTGGGGGGGGGGGGGGGGAGATTTTCACGCATGCCAATCAAGTTGGTTGACGATCTACTTGCCTTCAACTATTTACCTTTCCAGCGAGACCGATTCGATTTCAGAGACATAGTAAAAGTATTACTTAACTCAGTTTCTCCGTCCGTAGTGAACGTTACGGATCCTCCCTTTTTTCGCGCGCTTCGTATTTTGCGCTTGGGCTAAAAAGACTCGATCCGTAACGTACTGTACGGATATCGACAGTATTTACCTTCAACATTGAGATAATAGAGGTCCGTGTCGGATTCTGCTCCTTTCGAAATTCTGCACTCGTACCTTCCAGCATTAGTTTGTGTGATGTTTATCAAGGACAATCGTGAAGACTCTCTAGGTGATGACGAGTGACGTTGCCGAACTATGATTGGCTGGTCATCTTTAAACCATTGTATTGTGTCAGCAGGACCACCATTTTGAACGAGGCAGTCAAGTGTCACTTTCACCCCAGGGTTGAGGCTTATGTTCATTGGATGCACTTGTATCCTTGCAGAGATGGCTACTGTGAGAGAGGAGCCTAAAACAATATCGTATGTTTGTTTGAATGAACGTAAAAAAAAAAAAAAAAAAAAAGAAAATGGGTACAGAAGGTGAATGTGATATGCAACCCTTTTCGGACGTAAATTGCAAGGCAATGTGACCTACGTGTACGTCCTTAGGTCCTCTTCGTTCTTGGAGGCAAATAACAATTGGTTCCAGCTCTTTTCGGAGTGGGGTTTATAGAATTTACCTTTGTACAGTAGATGATCTGGTTTTAATGAAATCCACAAATTATCCTCGAATATATGTCATATTAGTCAATTTTGAAAATTGATGGACTGATTATATAATGAACCTATATCGCGTAATATAATCCAAAAATGACTTATTCAGCAAAACTCTCTTCCTTTTTAAATCTAACTGGAAAGATATGATTGAATCGGTAATCATGTTTTCGTTGTCATTGTATATTGATGTAACCTGAGAATGTCAAGCTTAAACAAAATTCATGCTGCTCGCAGGTTTAACCACTAAATGAATTTGTCTTTTTTTATGAGCCAAATTTGCTAAAAGTTATTTTGCGCCACAAATGGCGTTGTCAATTGCCTAATAAACACAACTGTTGTAACAACGGCGTTTGAAAACTGAGACATTTTGTCAAACCGCTATGCTAACCCCGTAAGGTTTCCGTACACGAAGTTTCTTTATTTGTTTTTTACTTGTTGAGACCTAACCATTTATTCCTTTCAAATTTCACCATAATTTCACCGTGCAATTAAGAAATACATATGCAGTAACAGAAGCACTTAGGTCATCGTAAAATCATCACTTTGCGGACCCAACAAGACTATTTAATTTGAATTTTCTCAACATAAATAAGTGCAAATATACATCAACCACCATCTCATTGGTTTTAGTTAAAATGGAAAAATAAAGTAAAATAAAACTTTCTTTCCCAATGAATTTTCTTCTCGACAGGATTTTAGGTTAATTTCTTCTGACTGATATTAATACAGCATTTTCGCTAAAGTGGCCATTTTTTGGTTGGATGGGGAGGGGGCGACGCGGTTGACTGAAGAAAAAGTATTTTAACTCAAAATGATTAATCCATTCCTACTTTATTAATCAATAGTGCTACAATTCAATCTCAGGCAGTTCATGCTGTGCATCACGACTTTGTTGTTAGTTTTTAGTGTCATGTGGTAATATCAAATTTTGCAAGTTTCCATCTCCCATAACGGAGTACGTGATGACAAGAATCACTTTCCAATGAAAATTATTCAATTAAGAAAACAGAAAAATCTAGTAAATAAATCTTTTCGTAGGGAACGGACACTTTTAAATGCTATTTTATTGGCTTACCATCTCTTATCAGTTTATTTAACACCACAAGAGAGCTAATTGGTTTCTCGAATTGTTTTATTCGTCAAAAATACCCCTGAGGTAGAGATGTTCTCACATGACATTCTGCTCCTTCTTGATCAGCAAAAATTTTGTTTGCCATTACAAGAAAAATAAGCCGGCTTTAGATTTTGCTTTCGATATTGTGGTGATACGGTCTAGATTTTTCTGTTGTGTGATATGTGGTCAAGACTATTGATTAAGACATCTTTTTGTGTCATAAAACTGCATTTAGTTAGTTTTGAAATTTGAGAAGTGTAATTTAGAGAAGGAAGTTTGAAACAAAATTGTCTTGGTTTACCAACGATCGATATGAATCAAATGTTTTTGTTAATCTCCTTAATAAGGTGACGGTGGCTGCAAATCTTAGGCCCCATTCCAGTAAAAATCAGGAAATATATATGTTACTACAGCAAATCACTTTGCCCATTCTATGCTGCTAAAGAATAACATTACTGCTGTGAAATGTTCTAGCTTTCTCCAGCTGCGACGTCGCGCGAACAATTCAACGTTTGTATAACTCACGAACACAGCAGTGCAAATTTTGAGACAGGACTTGACAAAGAAAATCAAGTTAATCATCGAGACATATTTTTCATGTCGAAGAAAATCCAAAGTTTTGCGTTTGCTTCTTAAAGCTCGCTTTGGTACTGAAAAGGGATCTTAAATTGTAACGTTTCAGATTACTGAGAAATAGACCTCTAACTCACCTTGTAATAAAATGATTCCAGCTAAGACGAACAGATATGCGTAAAAATCGTTGATCATTGCCGCAGATTGGACGCTTTGGTCTTGAACGTTGGTCTTGTGAACTTCTTGACACCTGATTTTTTTAAGGATTCACTTTTGCAGGCAGAGTTAATACCACGCCATCTGCATAAGAGTGGTAATGGCTCCGGCACTTGCGAGGTCTTATAAAGCTGCAGTAAAAGATGAAATAAACTGCTCCTGTAAATTTGGACTTAACACAATCACAGTGGCTCCCTCTTCCTTTCCTGATGGCTTTACTTTTTTTTCAATTGGTGCGCGTGTAATTACTCGTCCATACACCTGCTTTAATGTCTTAAAAACCGATTTACCTGCGCTGTAAAAAAAAAACAACAACAAAAAAATCTTGATGTAATTACAACTGCACCGTTTCATGAAATTCTCTTTAAATAGGCCTTCGTGCCGTACAAGTCGTTAAAAAAAGAAAGACGTTTCGAACATCAAGAAGAGCGAGATGCTCTACGATTTCACTCGTTTTACACTTTTTGGCATTCTTTTTGACAGCAACAAGGGATTAAAAAGCGGTATTATATCCTACGCAGGAGATTTCAAAGTGCAGTCAATGGGTATAAAAGATGTTTTGAAATTTGTTTTTGCATATAGCCTCCTTTGATGTTTCACAGTTAGGGCTTCGTTTGCGTGGATTGTTACAGCGGACATGGCACCACGCGGAACCAATCAAACAATTTTAACTAGCCGCCAATAAACTTAGCATCAAATCTTAACCCAGCAATAGCAGGTATCTTGGTCAGTAAATAAACTCCTTACGCGATTTCTTATTCCTTGGAACCAGTTTCTATGTATCTGTATTGTGAAATTTAAGGTGAGAAATGACTCAAAGCAGGAATTAAACGTAACCGCATTTCGGTTCCTAACAGGTCTCAATATTCCAATTATAAACAAGCTTTAATCGGGTATTACCTTTTATGAACAGGCGAGAGGTATAACTTTATAGCCGGCGGTGTTTTTCGAACGTGACTTGGCCTAATGACCGCCTACGAGACTGAAGGGTTAACAGTTATTGCAAATACAAGTTTTCAGGTCAGCAGGCAATCAATTTTATATCGTTTAATTAATCATCTGAAAACTGAAATATCAACACCTCCCCTTGTAAAACGTTGAATTCACATTTCCATAAAAAAAAATTAAAGGAAATGAAATACAAAAAAAATAATAAAATAAATAATCATAATAATATAACGAACACTCTCGAAAGCTCTCAGAAACGCCAGTAGTTGCATTTACGGCCGAAATGACAACCGAACAGCGCAGTCCAAGTAATTTAAATGGGAACTCAGTTTATCTCAGTTGCACAGCGCTACACAGCAAGCAACCCCCAAATATGTCACTGTCCCGTTGTTTTTTCGTCTTGCATTTTACAAACAGTAAATCTTCGGTTTATAATCAGTAAATCTTCGGTCAGAGAACATATATTGGAATCGTTATATTTAATACAAACCGGACCGAATCGTGACAATGTATAAGCTTTCAAATTGGATCGGAGGGAATTCAAAAATCGAGCTTTGAAAGGAACATTTTCGTCAAAAGCAAGGTTTGGTTGAATAAACAAAATGTTATCCGCATTTTTAATTTATCATAACATTTAAATAAAAAAGAGTTCCTTAAAGAAGCCGCTTGGTTAAATTCCGGTTTGTTAATGTAACTGAGCCTAAAAAATAAAAATAAAAACAGTTTGCTTCCTTCTTCAATCCTTTTTGCTTTCACAAATCAAGTGTTATTACTTACTTAGTATGGTTTTAATTGCTCAATCGATGCTTCTTTTAGTGTGCGGTAAAGATGAAGGCCCTCGAATTGTCGGAACAACTGCAAAATATTCATAAAATATACAATTAATGATGCCGAAAGCCAAGAGTGGCCAGCATGCTGGTAACCAACTGATCGATTTCATACTATTATGTGCTCACGAGGCCTCAGTCTCTTTCAGTCATCCAAGCTATATAAATAATCTATACTGACGAGAATCTCGCCGACTTTTCGAGAATGAAATTTTATATATGCAACTACATATGACCGAAATATAAACATTTTGAGAAGCTAAATGAAGAAACAATTTGGATGAAAAAATGGTCAGCTATTGCTCTGAGTTCGAGAAGCGAAATCAAATTGTGAATTCAATTTGTGAATTCTGGACTTGTGATTTTCCAGTATTTTCAGCAAATCAAATGGCCGTGACATTATATTTTTCTCCCCAAAGCGTCTCGAAAATCCTCAGCAATTGAAGAAATCCCTTAATTTAGAAAATAACGAAATTCCCCAATCGCGATTCGGTGCCCCTTAATAGCTCTCGCTGGTATTGCTATATCTTGGTACATTTCAGTGTAAACTAAACGTTATTAATAGTGAATGAAATTGAGACTTATTTTAAATTCAGTAGATTAGGAACCACTGGCAAAACCATGTGATTTTTAAAAATTCAAATACTTTTTTGTTTGAATTGGAATCAAAACTATGGCCCCCCCCCCCTCCCCCTCTTTTTTAGACATTTTCCTTCCATAAGCAACGTGATTCTTTGACGCTTTTCAAAGACATCTGCCATTTGTCCACCGCCGCGTTAAACGGAAGTTGTCATGTACGCCCAAAGGACGGTAGGCGTTAATTTCGCCGCCCATTTGCATATCCGTTATGACAGTTGGCGTGGTGCATCTGGATCGAAAACAACGGAAAAAGGGTTCTACGCAAAAATCCGCCGACCACCTTGTCATGAGCTGGGTTGTTGCTGCTTTTTTTTTTTCCTCCCACGAATGCTGTCGACGACATTTAAGTAAATTTTTCCAAGAACATTACGAAGTCAAATCGACCATCTTGTACCTTTTCAATATTCCTAAGTTCTTTGAATGAAAGAAAATGAAAAACGCGTACTTAACCTTAGCAACTACATCACTAGAGTTCTGCTTTTCTTAAACGCCTTAAGACCTTTCATTCACTCGGTACTGAAACATTTCTTGTTTTTCAATTTTTGATAAAGATTTCCTCTTTTCCAGGGAGGGTCGAACAAAGTTTATTTTAGGTCTGCAAGATTCGGTTCAATAATAATTGAAGACAATTTTTCAATTGAAGTCCATTTCCATCTTTCACTTTCATCATCCGCCTCAGTAACCAATAGATAGACAACTCTTAGGATTTCATGTACATAGAGGCTAAACTGGAAAGGACACAGACCCAGTAGAGAATTTCGAAAGTTATATTGTTATTATTGTTATTTGATTTATTTGTTTGAGCAGGCAAGTTATGGCAGCTATTCAGCTGATGTGGACGGACCTGCCATACCCACCCACCAATATACTCACAGAGGACAGACGCATCATCCCAGGAACATCGTCCCCTACTCTTTTCGAATAGTCTGCGGGTTCTTCAACGTCCCACAAAGAACTAATGAACATGGAAGATATTTGTGAGACGGGGCCTACGGTTTATTGTCCTTATCCGAGAAGACTTGAAAGTCTAACCATTTGCAGATGTAATTACAAAGGCAGCACTTTCTCCTCAGTTATTTAAAGTGTCCGGCCGGAGTCGAACTCACGACCTCCCGCGTGGCATCCAGGTGCTCAAGCAACTGAGCCACCGGTTCGCGGTGTAATTGATTGGCATCGACAAAGAAATCAGTCCATAAAAAAAATAACGAGAAAAACTTATGATCTCGTTACATTACCTTTCTTTTGCAAAGTGGTTGGAATTCTGAAGGCCAAGTGAACCTGATTACTCAAGCCTCTTAATTCAGCTAAGCGAATTAAACTAAACCTTAGCCTGCTTGGACACACACCGACCACCATATTTTGCAACCCAGTGGGTAAGTTACTGAACGCCTTATTTATATGTTCAATAACTAGTTACCCAGAGAGGCAGCTGTCACTAAAACTGTTTGCAAGATAGTCTTCCGTTTCTGTTCTTTTTTATTGACTAGTTTGTGAAAAAGCAAGTTTTGATCAGGGGCACGGTACCCTTTAAGGTTCCTTTTTCTGTCTGATTAAAAGTTCCTTTGTGGTTGTGTTTCAAGTTCCTATTCTGTGATTGGTTTTCCGGTGGGACTTTTCAGCTGTCCTCAAAATGCACAGGAATTCGATGTCAGCAATCTGTCATGCTAGGAGAAAGTTCAGTATCTTATTACTCCAATGCAGTTTAGTCGTACTTCGTTTATCACGCATGAAGTATAAAAGGAACTAAGTTTGGGACTTTGGGGTTAACGAGTTTTGCAATTATAATTGTCAGGGGCACCCAACGTCAATTGTCGGAAAATATCTGTTCGGAAGACGATTTGAGATCTAGACTTTTCGGAACGTTTGTTGTAAAATTTCTTGCTTGCCTGCCTATCCTAGGATTTTCGAACATCTAAAACATGGCATAATTGCCCATTTTTAACGGATTTTTACCCTAAAAAGGTCACCTAGAATTTTCGCGATCGGGAGCCTTTTCCTTGGCTGAAATTTTCGAAAAGGTAAGTTTTGATCCCTATAATTTTCGGATCACCAGACTTTCAGCTAGGGAATCCGAACAGATGAAAAAATTTTAGGGGATAAAAATATGCCTATATCTGTCGTTTAAATACTAAAATACGTTTAACAATGCTATGTTTAAGTGGTTTTGAACTATATTCTCGTTGGGTGCCCCTGAATTGTGGGCATTCGTGTCTTAGGTTCATTTGACAACAGCATGAATTCCAGCGTACTGCTCGTCTCACGACCGAACGCTTTTTTGTCTCGAACGAAGTTGTCAAGCTGTGCACTATTTAGTCTCCGGAAACTTAGTCTTTTATATTAGTTTTCTAGATGAATTAAGTCTCACCACCCAGGGACAGAACAAGGCTCTTATTGCTGAGTAGTGTGCCCTTTCTTTAGCCAAACCCCAACGTCGACAACTTAATTAGTGACCTGGGCCTTGCGTATACGATTTGTGGATTTATTAATGTCTTACAGAACTTTACTGATGAACTAGCGTTGTGAGCAAAGGCCTTCGGTTTGTAGTCGTTATTCAATAAAAAATAGAAGGTCTAACCATTTACAGATGTCATTACAAAGGTAGGACAATCTCCTCTGTTATTTGAGACTCTGGGCTTTTGTCACTTGTTGAAGTCGATAGTCCAACACGAAACCAAATGAACCATCTTGTTGGCGGTTGCAACATGTTTAGGTTTAAAAAATAAACGTTAAAAAAAATATTGTTGTCCTTTTAAACATACGAAAACAATTGCGAGAGAAGATTGAAGCTGCTATAATAGCAACTTTGGTCGATAGATAGTGTCGGTCTATAGACCGGCGCTTCGAACAGCTGAGCTCAGAATTGTATTGATTGATTTATTTGACATATGGCTCCATGTTGCCGGCCACATTAATTCAAATGGCATAAAGAAGCCAGCCACCAAGACACGAGCTGTCAACTCAAGGTCCAATGGATTGGACAAACTTTCTATAGCATGTGTGGGCTCCTCATGAATGTGGATAAGATAAATTGAATTATTTTGCCGAGAGTGAAAAGCTGCATGCGGAGTGAACGTTTGCGATAAGTAAAAAATTACTAGAGGAAATATATTAATGTAGGTGATATTCCGGTTCCTAAAAGAGTTGGTGAGCTGATTATTCTGCGGTAATTGATTGGGCTAACTGTTCACGTGACGCACCACTGATTTTTACGATGGTAGTTTCAATATGATAACACAAGTCGAACTATTTTTTTCCGACAACTGATAGGCAATTTTTAGTTATTTGGTTTGTATATGGGTAGGCGTTCTCGAAGTGTTCAAGAGATTTGTTGTGACATGAGAACCAGCAGGAAGGAATTGTTTTCAATCGCAAACGGCTTTTACGATTACTGTAACAAATTTTGATTCAATGAGACCCGAACTACATTACGGCAGCCTTACTTGGCCACGTTCTTAGTAAACGAACCGCTCGGATCAGTTGGGTGAGCATCAACGAAAATCTCCGGCCGGACCAACACTCAGGGTCCTTAAATAATTGAGGAGCAAGTACCGTCTTTGTAATAACATTTGCAAATACTTAGGCTCTCTAGTTTTCTTGGATAAGGACGATAAACCCTAGACCCCTTTCAAAACCCTTCAATGTCCCCTTCAAAACCCTGTGAGACGTAAAAAGAGCCCACCCACTATTTGCAAAGAGAAGGGCATGGAGCTCCCGATGTTGTGGTGTGTCCTTTCTCATATCATGGTTGCGAGGGTAAACGCTCGGAGATAGCCACCCTATCGTCAGAGGGTAAATAATAACGACGACAACGATGATGACGCGACTGGAGGTCAGTTCATTATGCACGAGGTGTTAATCAATGCTAATGCATGTGTCGTGTTCAGGGGCCGAGCGCCCAGCAGGCTGCAAAGCTCCATCGGTCCGACCTCGTTGAGCTGCGCCCATAACAATTCAGTCCCTGGCTGCAAGACATGGAGATAAAGAAAACCATAGTAAATTTAGGCGAACAATTTGGTCAAGAAGAAGTCAAAGCCTCATAGCCGATTTAACAACATTGCCGTGTTCAAAATGAACATAACGAAGGGCTTATCAGTCCCTGAAAAAAAGCAAATAAAAATTAGAATCTTGCCGCAAAGCCATAGTACGCGCATAAGGAAAAAGGTAATTTTGTGGCTTGATTGACTCGAAAAAGAAGAAGACAAAGGAATGCTGTTCTTAACGAGGAAAACGTGTAAAAAAGTAAAGGCATGCCCCCGTAGGGGTTTGGTGAGGGGAGGGGGGGGGGGGGGAGGGTTGGAGAACCAGGAGAACAGCTTTCACCCCGTAGCCGTCGCCGGTAGCCGGGTTAAGAAAGAACACATACTCAGGCAACTTCAGTATAGCATCAACCTGCATTTGACTCCAGTACACATCAGTGGTAGAAGAATGCCTTCCACCATTATTGCTAGCTGGCCGGCCACCCATCAAAGTTATTGATCAGCTGTGGTAACTAGACGAGACCCGGTGTTTTCCAGGTGATCATGTGGCTTCCGCTGATATAGCATGATTGAAAGGTGCCCCTACAACCAATTCAAATATATTGAATTTACGCCTTTGAAAGATTGACCCGCTTTCGCCCCTACTTTTATCAAATATAGCTCAAATCCGGCATAGTGACACTTGGCTTGGAAGCCTCGCTTCTTAGCCAAATTAACTTATGCATAGTTTCCTGCTAAAAAAATGGATCAGCAGTAAAGAATTCGGTACAAGTGGCTCTGACGACAAGCGGACACAATTTCCGTATTGAAAGGTAAGTGAAAGTGTGGCCGGAACACTTCCATGGCGGAAGTTACTACTTTAAAAAAGAAGCTTATTCAGCATGACTGAAGACTGGTTTTAGTCAAGCCATGTAGACAAGAATGAAAAGCTGAAAAGAAACACCAAGAAATTTAATAATTAAAAAAAAAATGACATAAAATGAGAAATTTAGGTAATAGTACAAAGAAGTTCGGTGGTTTTGTTTAAATTATTGCCTTAGTGAGAAAAACACTTATCTGAAAACAAACTTTTTTTTTTTAATTAAAGGGATCTTTTGAGAGGCGTCGCTTGGAAGTAAGAGCCTAGTTAGTAGCGAAAAGGAAAAAAAAATTCAAGAGCAGCGGAAGAAACTGGAAAAGAGACAGGAAGCTTTGGATGGGCCTGACTGGTTTGGTAGGAAGGGTTCGGAATTCAAGCAAAACCGCAAACAGGGAGTTGCTATTTGTCATCACCTATCGTTGTTAAACCGCTGTTTACTTGTAGGGAACCACTTGAGTCAATTTATTTTTTTCGCCTTTGTTGTCAATGGTTAGCCCCAGCAAAACGTCATTCAATCGCTGACGCAATTTTCAGGCATTAGTATAGCCTTTATTTAATCAGCAAATGCATCTTAACTCCTTAATGTCTATGCGAGTAAGCGATGGTGGCGTCTCAACATGTTTTCCTAGATGGTTAGAAAAAAAGCCATTTTTTTGTGCACAAAATGCACTTAATATCATGCTAATTTTCACAATACCTCATTTTAGCCTTCACTAGCTTAGGAAAACATTAACTACTTTTACAAGAACAAAACCTTGAGTTTCCGAAGTGACGTATTTACTGGAGAGACTATAAGGTCTTCACTCATCTGCTCTGAGGTTCGCTCACCTCAGGAGCAACCATCGCGACAATGCAGTGATCACCTATTTGCTCGAGCAAGTCAAACCTTTCCAGGATTCTCGGAGTCTCTGTTGCAAAAAGCTGTAGGTTTCTGGACTAAATCGTCACTAAGAAGATTCCCAAAAATTCAAAATAATTCCACTGGAAGCCTTCGTAGCCCCTGATTTCATATAACTTAATCATCCACGAAGGAAACGTGAATGAAGCTAATACCGTCCCGGTACGCTTCGTTTCCCTATTGCCATTCGGCTGAGTTAATGGTTAGCGGCGAGCTCGTACTGCATTCCGTTCGAGGTAAGTGACTGATCTTGTGAAATACAGGGAGGTCTCATATTTCGTTCACTTGCTATTTATAAGAGGTGTTTTTCCAAGTTATTTCACTAAGAAAAAGCCTGCTAGAACTGTTGCATTTTCGTTCCGTTAGAAAGTTCGTGGCTTGGATAGATGCCCTTTTAGACTAAATCGTTTGATGAGCTAGTCCACTCCTACAATATGGTACAACAGCTGAGAAGGTTTCTTGGAATATGCCGATCAAGGGTACGTATGCCGAGTGATTTATTGAGATATATTCTTCTGTTTCATAAACTACTTTAATTGACCAGTCCTCCATCTCTGAACAAGAACTTGTTCAGATTGTTTTTTTTTAATAATTATCCTGAATGAGCTGGCTTAGCTAAAATGAGTTTTAGTTGTGACTTTCGGAAATTCTGGAAAGGTGATTACTCAAGAGTTTGAGGAGAGACTGGCTGTCTGTATCAAATGGATCGTTTAAATAATATACGATTTAACGTCAAACCTGGCGGCGTAGGACATTTGATTTTTGTTTTGTTTGTTTGTTTTGTGAAGACCCAACACGCGTTTCAGTGAGATAGCTTGCTTATTTTGTAATAAAAGGTTGTTGCATTTAAAAAAAAAAAAAAAAAAAAAAAAAAAAAAAAAACTTTTGAAAGCTAAGCATTTTGTAATTAATAATTCAGCATTTTAAAATGATCTTTGAAGTACAAAATATGTGGCACAAATCCCAGAAGCAAATTGTAAGAATATGCAGATTTACCCAACCTAAAAGCAGAGCTCCCGGGATATTTATTCTTACAATAAGTCAATCTGGCATGAGCCTGCGATACAATCAAAACCAAGTACCTTGTCAGTGGTTAACTTAAAAAAAAACTACTGACTTGAGCTTGCAATATGGTCACGTGATAGTGACCGGCGGATACCTTGTTTTGACAAGTGTCAATTAACCATAACATGGATGTCAGAATCCCTGTGGATGTGCTCAGAGTAAGGACGCCTCGATGAGCTCTAAACTTGAGCCTGCGATGTGGTGACGTGATCCTGGTGACATTGGCGTACTTGGTCGTCGTAAGGTGACCGTGCCTCAAAACCAAATTTTCTCGCACAGATGGGTTACCATACTTTCTTACCCATGGTGATCCTCGCGCTCTGCCGAACTTCGTTATTACATTTCTTGCCTTTGGTTTACTGACACCAATGAATCTATCTCGAGTGAAATTAAAAAGAACTATTTACTAGGTTTAAAAATAAATTCCAAAAATGAAAAAAAAACGCATATAATCGCTATTGTTCTCCGGACATTTACTTACAGTCGTGAAAAAGTGTCAGGTCTGTAATAATAAAAAGCAAGCGTAATCACGGACCTTTTTGATTGGTTGACATTTACGCGCGCTTTCCAGAACTTTGCTAATTACCTTGAAGAGGTGTGGAACGAAAAAAAAAAAGACAAGATAACTATTGTTTTTTTTCTTTGTTTTCGTAGACCATCAAACACCGATCAAGTTTGTCAGGTTTTCTTTGGAAAAGCCTGGTTTGAACATTAAATTTTACCGACGTATAGCGAAGCTTCTCAAATATATACCTTACTCGTTCCGTAAACATTGAATTTCATCGACGAGCCGCCGGACCACTCAAAGATATACCTTACACTAGGGTGGCCCATATCTGCAAACACAACAAACACTTTTCCAAACACAACACAGTATTATCTGAACACAACCAGGAACCCATGACCCGGAGCCTACAACTCTACTGTGTTCGTGTAACGGCGTTTTCACAGACCGATTTATTTTTAAAAATTGAATTTCACGTGAATGAGACTCCCACAGGAGCCCGTTGACTAATTACAAGAAATTAGGCTGACGTCATAGGGTCACCGAACCGGAACTG
Source organism: Montipora foliosa (assembly GCF_036669935.1). Taxonomy (NCBI): domain Eukaryota; kingdom Metazoa; phylum Cnidaria; class Anthozoa; order Scleractinia; family Acroporidae; genus Montipora; species Montipora foliosa. The sequence goes on from NC_090876.1 coordinate 20,400,725, forward strand.
CCTTTGTTTTTTGACCTAAAATTAAGGGCTAGTCTAAAATTAAACCTTCTTGTGAAAACGCCGTTTCACAGACGCTGTATGCAAGTTGAACGCTCCAGATGGGCTCCTGACGCAAAAAACTATTATCGAAACACAACACTGTATTATCGAAGCACAACAGAATATTATCGAACACAGCACAATGTTATCGAAACACAACACAATGTTATCGAAACACAACACAATGTCATCGAACAC
>NC_090876.1:20405961-20410961 GCF_036669935.1 Montipora foliosa
CCTAGTCCCCGCCGGGGTGCCACAGGGGACCAAGCTTGGTCCCTGGTTGTTCTAATTAATGACCAACGATCTCGAGGTCGATGCGCTCACTTGGAAGTACGTAGACAACACGACTATCGCCCAAACGATACCGCGAGGTTCGACTAGTGATGTACAAAGCGCAGTTTCCGCTGTTGAGGTGTGGTCGATTGAAAATAGGATGGAACTGAACGCTGACAAATGCAAGGAGATGCGCATTGACACTCACTATTTTCCATCAATTGTGATAAATGGCAAGGAACTAACAGTATCAAACAGTGTAAAAATCCTAGGAGTCATTATTAGCTCAGATTTAAAATGGAAAGAACACATCTTAGAGTGCATTAAGAAAGCGAACAAGCGCCTTTATTTCATTGTTCTTCTAAAGCGCGCCAACGTTCCGCTGTGCGACATTGTTAACTTTTACTGCACCGCGATAAGACCTGTTTTAGAGTACTGTGCGCCAGTTTTCCATCATACGCTTCCACAGTATCTTAGTGATGACATCGAACGAGTGCAAAAGAGAGTGCTCTCCATCATTTGTCGTTATGTGTCGTATTCAGAATGTTTGGTCAGGTTCGATTTAGTAACCTTGCACGCTAGACGCGTAGCTCTGTGTAGTAAGCTTTTCGAGTCTATTACGTCATGCCCGGATCACATACTTTTGCCTGTCTTACCTCCTAAGAGAGAACACAGATATAATAGGTGGTATAAGTGTCTGCAAAACAGGCAGCTGCTTAAATCAGTAGCCCAGAACTAGGAACAACAGCTCTATATTCCCGCTAATACGAATCCTGTGGAGCCCGATAACCAATCACAAGAAATTAACTTGACGTCATAGCGTCACCTAACCGGAATTGTCTTTGTCTTTTGCAGAAAAGGTAGTCTAAAAATAGATAGATAGTACATGGGCTCCTGGTCTATAAAAATACTGCTCCTAGTGCTTAAATTTTCCAGTTCACTTCTCTCTTTCGTCTGAAGATTTTTCTGCTTGTAAAACGTACTTAATTTACAAAATGCAAGTGCGTTTATGGTCAGGTAGGAAAAAAAACTCAGCACTGTTTTGAAAACTGCTGCGACCGAGATCACTGACGAGATTTTTACAGACATCACTCTGGTGACGAGCTATACCTTGATGAAAACATTGCTCCCGACTTGGCAACAGTCACGATCAGAGAGATCCTTCGAGTCCAGGGCAGCGAAAAATTCCTATTGTGTCTAAAATGTAACCGTAAGTTTCAAGGAGATTGCAGTTCTCGGATGATTGGAACCTGTAAAAGATGCGGAAGGATGAGAGCTGACAGATGTAAATACGGTTTCACTGTAAAAGTCGAAGTGAAACCCAGCGATGATGATGAGCTTTGCGTTAAATTTGGCGATGAATCACTTGGCAAAAACCTCCATGACAAAGTCTTATTATTTGATGAGGACTCTATCACTGAACAACTGTTGTTTGTTGAAGATATCACAGCTACTTATAATATAAATTATTATACAGTTGAAAATGTTCTTTAAGTTCCTGATATCGCATCGTTAATGTTAAGCTTACTGTTTGTAAATGGAACATTGAGAACTTGAAAGATTTTATAGTTAATATGCCATGTAGGATCTGGACAATATTCAGAGCTTGAAAGATTTAATGGTTTGCACTGAAAAACAACTTCAAAGTTTTTATAGTTAATATGTCGTACAGCATCTGGACAATATTGAGAACGTGAAAACTATCATAGTTAGTATACCATTCGATTGAGATCGATTAGCCAACGTTCGTTTGACTGCGTCGGGAAATTATGTTTTGTATTGGCAAGCAGAGCCAGATTACCCGCATTCTTCTGCAGTCGCTTTCGCCTTCTCCATTCTTTATTTTGCTTTCGTTTCTCCTCAGGGGAATTTTTTTCGCGACTCACATGTCTCACTTCCCGTTTATTTGGTATTTCTTGCTTAGGGCCGGGTCGCACTAGTGCAAAAAGTTGTTTATTTTACAAAAGAATAAAAAAGTATGTAGTCATATAGTTTTTGGTAATGCGATCCTTCTCTCCAAAATTAAATAAGGGTGTATCCGTGGGATACAGCTAATACAAATTGTCCAGTTACAGGGAACTACAACCACGAGTAAACTTCGGAAAATGGGGAAAGCGGTGGCTCAGTTGATTGAGCACCGGGCTGTCACGCGGGAGGTCGTGAGTTCAACTCCGGCCGGACCAACACTCAGGGTCTTTAAATAACTGAGGAGAAAGTGCTGCCTTTGTAATTACATCTGCAAATGGTTAGACTCTCTAGTCTTCTCGGATAAGGACGATAAGCCGGAGGTCCCGTCTCACAAACCTTCAATGTTTATAATCCTGTGGGACGTAAAAGAACCCGCACACTTGTCGTAAAGAGTAGGGCATGTAGTTCCCGGTGTTGTGGTCTGGTCTTTCTGGTCTGGATAGGGTAGGGTGGAGCACCTCGCATAGGACCTCGAGTCCTGTTCGTGCTTCTTTCCCCTGGGCAGGTGTGCCCAGTAGAAGAGACAAACCAGATGTCTCGTAAAAACAACAAAGATTACCAGAAAGGTAAAAAAAACGAAAAGAGGTTACTTCTTATTATTAATGCTACTAAATTTGCCAGTGTGTCGGAAACTGTAAACCGTAAACCATAAACTTTATTAAATACTCCCATCAGGGCTTTTCAGTATCTATTTACAATAATTCAAAGGCCTGTCTCTAAAAGCTATATATATAATCTAAAAATTACAAACTATAAAAATTAAAAATTAAAAATCCTCCCAAAGCAGGTTCTGCAATTTTTGTTTAAAAGGATCCAACGGGAGGTCTTTCATGTCATCAGGCAGGGCATTCCACAATGTTGTTGCTCGATAGTGAAAGGACCGCTGGCCGGACGCCGACTTGAAAAATGGAATGTTTAACAGATTGATATTTCTCGTTGCCAAGGAATGTACATCAGATCTCTTTCTAAATTTATAACATAGGTATGGGGGAGCTAAGCTTTTGACGCATTTAAAGGCCATAACAGTATCCCGGCAAGATGATTCGGTAGCCAATTTAGCTCCCGTAATACTGTCGAGATATGCTCGTGCTTTTTTGTGCCAGTTATGATGCGAGACAATAATATAATTTACTAAAAACTAAGGCCTTAATTATAGTGATAAGGGCCTGCCTGTCTAAAACATACTTAATTCTGTTGATCTGACACAAACTAGCAGCACAATAAGAAACTAGATTAGTCACGTGTTCATCATAGGTCAGACTTGCGTCGATTGTAATTCCTAAGTCCTTAGCAGAGGAAACAGGATATATCTGTTTGCCGAGAAGCGTTACGTGGATATCGTCTGGAATTTCGGGCAGCATCCGACTCGTACCCAACAGTAAAAGCTTGGTCTTATCTGGATTTATCAACAGACTATTAGTGCAGCACCAGGCAGCGATCCTACGTAGATCTTCGGTCACCTGTCCAGCAACAATGTCAATGTCCTTTACTGGAAACGAGATGTATAATTTCGAGTCGTCAACATAGGATTCAAGTGAACAAATATTTGGTACTAAAGGCAGATCATTTATGTAAATATTGAATAAGGCAGGTCCTAAAATGGAGCCCTGGGGGACTCCATGTGTAGTGAGGTGTGACTCAGATAGAGTAGTGCCAATGCGCACAATCTGACTTCTTCCAGATAGATAACTTTTAAACCACTAAACAGCCCTATTTGTGAGGAGAAGGGAATGATCTATGCTATCAAACGCCTTGGATAGATCTAACAGAACCAATGCTGTTATTTGTTTTCGATCCATTGACTCCAGCACAGTGTCGGATATCAAGATGTTCAATGATTCTGTGGAGTGTAATTTCTTGTTACTACTTTGATGGTTCGTCAGTCGTTTTTTATCTTCCAAGTACGTAATCATCTGGTTTAACGCTATGCGTTCGCACACCTTAGAGGCTGCGGGTAGCAGTGAAACTGGGCGATTGTTAGTGGCTATTTCGGGATCTCCTTCCTTCAAAAGCGGAATTATCTCTGACTCCTTCCAGCGACTTGGGAAAACAGATGACATTAGAGAAAGGTTAACTATTTCGATCAAGAGTAGGCAAAATGCATGGAGGGCGTCCTTAATAACGGCAATAGAGACTTTATCACGTCCAGGTGCCTTGTTAGATGGGAAGGATTCCACCACTTTACGTACTTGTCCACATGACACTGGTTGAAAAAAGAACTCATCAAGCGTCACAGGGACAACACCCTCAGGTGCAATGGGTGAGGCCACTACAGAAAGGTCATGTTCAGAGGCGAGGGACTTCGATGCCTCTGAGACATTGGTCTTTGATCTTTTTAGCGACCTCTTTTTTTTTTAATAGACTTAAGCTGATTATGTAAATGCGATTTAGTGAGAGTCGGAATTAGGTTTCATTTCCATTGATTAGTATGTAAAACCTCGGAAGTTTAGTTTAGCCAATGAGGATTATCGGCGGTTTTGTGATCTTGGGCTTGGTAGCCAAGAATAGTCTTTTGTCTAATATCTATTTAGTATAAGCCTTCTATAGTTTCATTTTTATTTTGAGGGAATTGTGATTGTGAGAGAACTTCCATCTCTCTGGTGAAAAAATCTTGTGATACTGTGGCAAGTGTGGGCTTCTCTCTCGTGTTTCCCACAAGTGGAAACAACGAGGCCCTCTTAGGGGTATCAGGAATACGGGATATTTAGGTAAAAAACTTAAAGGGATATGGGATATTTGGGCCGGGAGGAAATTAACAGGATGCAGGATATTTAAAAAAAGCGAACTGGTATTATAGTGATACAAACCACAGGAATTAACGGGATACAGGATATTTAGGGATCCGGGATACTTAGATACCTCCCTCCCCTAATGGGCCCTCAACAATCAGCACAGCAATACTATGACAATTTACTTTTACTAAAGCCTTTTGAGGAATGTTAAGAAAAAAAGGTGAAATTTCTTTGGAATACTGCCTGGAGATCGATCGTTTG
>NC_090876.1:20413461-20425961 GCF_036669935.1 Montipora foliosa
ATTTTTATCCAAGCCAAAACATTTTCGCGGGAAAATCGGGAGGTAAAGTATCATTAACATCGCTCACGCAAATGAAGCTACCTGTTCCTATCAAGTGACGTGCTCATTATTTGTTTTCTCTCTTTTTACATCGCCAGCGATACAGAATTATTTGATAACTGTATTAAACCTTGAGAATTACCAGTGCTCTTCTTAGGTCTTGCCGGATTCCATCGTGACTCTTTGCACACCTTACTACCTCTCGCTCATTACATGTGTTTCGTTTTTTTTTTATTTTCCCGATAAATGCATCTATCAGTTTTGGTGACTGTTACAATAAGCTTTCATGTTGATATTTCAGTAAGATGTCTGATATTTTCGAATTTCGAATTTCGAATCTGAAAAACTTAATTGCAATGCCCTTCGTGCATTCCAAGCATTCATTGTCAACGCCCATCACAAAAACACAGACAAGCACACAGACAATGTTAATGGTGTAACATTCCGATACCCGTAAGCACATGTGCCCCGAGGGACCTATCTTTAGTCGTGGATACGCGAAGCGTATCTACGACTATCGCTAGGGGTCAGAATATGCAAATTCGTTACTCACTCAGATGTAAGCTAATCGATAAGTCAACGACCATTATCGATTTTTTCAAGACATGCCAATTTTTTACTCACTCAGTTGAATTGAAATCGATATAGCAACGATCAATAACGATTCTCCGACGGTTCACTTTCCGAAGTAATGCCGCAACGTAATATGTTGAAATATTCTTCGACTTCTTCTCCAGGGGCACCCAACGACTAATTTGTTGTAAAATGTATTATTATACCCCAGTTAATGAAAATAAATGTTATTAAGGCATTTTCAGGTGTTTTTCAGTGTTGCTGGGAAAACATTATCTGTTCCTTTTTCCCAGCAAGACACACAAGAAATTTCCCAGCCAGCTAGATAAAATTGGTTGGTTTCCCAGCCAGCTGAACAGGTTTTTTCCGCAAGCGCAATCACTCTGACCAGCCGTCGTATGTTTGTTACTACTCTCTGGGAGAGGAAAGGGGTTTTTTTTTTTTTTTTTTTTTTAGTCGTCCTCAGTCTTCAGAGTTTCTACAGCCAGCTCGGGTTGAAATGCTAGAAAACGTCAGTAATTCCCAGGCAAAACCTCTATCAATAACAAAATTTCCCAGCCAGCTGATCGAAACACCTGTATTTTTGCCAGCCAGCAAGATTCGTCTGGGGAACAGATAAAGTGAGGAACAGATTCGTTGGGTGCCCCTGCTTCTCGTTCGTTCCGACGGGATTGATACTCGTTGCAGTCAGCATGTGATATCGAACCATTTTTCAGTGGAAAACTTAAGGTGTCACTGTGCTATGTGAATGCAGAAGAGACACTTGGTCGTCGATCTGCCAAGTTCACAGGTCCACTCGCATTTGCAAAGGAGCACGCGGTGAGATTGCCGTGGACAGTGACAACTGTGTTCACCTAAAGCAAACTACTGCTCCTTTAGTTTTTTTTTAGTATTATTTCATCATTCTGTTGGTTATAATCAATACTTATAAGGTATACTTTTGACACATTTAAAGGCTAAAGGGTGCTTAAATGTAAAAGATGGGTTGAAAAGCTCTCGATGGCTGTGTTTACATAGTTGAGAAATATCCAGATGTTTTTGCTTTCATCTTATTGTAGTTGAACAGTGGAGCATTCCTTTACGATAAGAATCAAACACGAATTGACCTCTTTAGCTTGAACGTTTTCGCGTTGCATACCGCGTGAACTTCTTAAGGTAATTCTCCTTAACACGAAATTTCCGTATTTTCGTTCGTAAATGGCTTAACCCAGGGTAACTGTTGACTCATTTTTTTTACGAGCACGAACATAAGACGACATTTGAAAGAAACCCTTCTCTATAGAGTAACCGTGACCAGTGGGAAAACAAAACTTACAAGCTTAAGAGGTCAATTTATTCTTTCCTCGGAATATGGTGATCCTCTGGTACTTTCATATGCTTTTAACAACCTCGTAAAACGCTTAAAGGAGTCGACAACACTGGTTGGCGATTGTTTTCACCTGGCTCTTTTGCATCTATAAAATGCAGCTAAATACGACATGTTTCATGATACGTTCCAGATTTCGTGAAAGGTTGAAAGGATTTGGAAACAAATCCTTGTTTTTACTTCGCAAACTGAGGCATTCGTATGTGTTTACATAGTTGAGGCCAGAAAGCCTCAGAACAGAAAGCAACTGATCGCAACAGAATTTCCATTTTGTAAGCAATGTATCCCCGACTTCTTCACAGTTCTCCTTTGATTAATTCCTAAATTGGGAGGAATGGCGTTGGAATTCCCAAACGGTGCTTTCTAATGGCGGGTGTTGACTCGCAATGGGCAAATGAACACACTGAGAGTGTTTTCGCTGTCACCTACGGTAGTAAAAAAAATAATCTGAAACCTTTCTAAGAAAGAAGTCAAGAAAATGAAATGTTACAAAAGACTAATACAAAAATAACTGCTCCAAGTCTCAAGTCTGTTTGGCGCATTGTTTTTAAGTTATTTGCTGAAACACGTCATTCAGGATAAACATGTCTTCTACAGCTTTTAATGGTTAATTGCCAAAAATCACAAGGCGAAACCGTTTTTTGAACCAGACAGCTTTATCAGTTACTGTTTTTGTGTCACACAAGGCGAAATTTGAAACTCCAAATGCTGTATTCTCAAAAGAAAAAACGCCACGGAGCCTTCAAGGTCTGCTGGCATTTTATTGTGGCATTCCCGCCGTCGATAAACTAGCAAAAAGAGCGAAATGGTTGAACACGTGCTGTTGCATCCGATCTCTCTATATATGAAAACTTCATTGTTCTCGTGAAAACTGAGAGCAGTCTCAATAACACTTGATGACAAGTATAAGCCTGCAAACAAAACATTGCAAAATCAATAATCTGTCACATCGATGTCAGCAGCAACAGTATTATGGAAGTTACCTGGAGCGCTAAAAAGGTCCCATACAGAATGTATGGGACTCTCCAGGATAGTTACCGTGTAGACGATTTGCGTCCCCTCATGAGGGAAGATATCGTTGACGTCACCTATTGTCATTAATGTGCCAACCAGAGCATCATTGGCTGTAGAAACAAAGGGTCTTTTGCTCCTGTGGTTGGCACATTTAAATAACAAAAGCAATAAACGGAAATCTTCCTTGTAGGGCAAAAATAGAAAAAAATCTCAAGTTTCCTTCGTAAAATAGGTATCAGATTCGCAGAGAGCTGCATGCAAGTTTCAGCGCCAATGTAAGGATGTTCCGTGGTGTTTTTCTCACGTTGTCTGCTTGTGTGTTTATTGTTTCAGGTATGATTTATAATTATGTTTGCTTCTTTTGGTGGTCATGCTTTCAAGTTTGAAACATAATGGCCAGCGTTGATTGCAATCCAATGCCTTGATTTCGAAAGGATTGAGATTTCTTTGTGCCTCCGATGGAGCGAACTGTTTATTGTAGCACACCCCATATTCTTGCAAATAGCCGTATAGACTAGATAGAGGAAAAAGAACCGCGGAAGATCGGTGCAATTGTCTAATGCCGTTTTAATGATGACTCAACATTGTTTGCAAGAGTTCCCTGAGTAAGAAGTCAAAGGGACGATAAATATTATCTACATCTCTTAAATGTCAAGGTAGCTACAACAAGTTGCAAAAATAGTGGAGACACTTCACCTTCTTGGGGCGTTATTAATTTACCTATTATCTCTCACACTGCAGCCCCCTCCCCCCTTATCAGTGTTGCTAGCAAGACAAAAAAATTGTTGCAAACTTCAACAGTCAACATTGAAAGGGAGAGAGGGTAAGGGAAGTGGGAAAGGTTTAAATTCTAGATACGGCGGGTATTGGAAGCTAGAAAAGGTGTCTTTTAATGAAAGTGTCTCAACAATTTTGCAACATGTTCTTGGCCTGGTCAGGGCGGTATTTTCGTGTTCAAATGAAGCAAACAAGTCCCCCTGTCATGAGGTATGTCCATCATCTTCCGTTTTTTTAATTAAAGAAGTCGATATTTACTGCCGCTTTTGAAACCAGGCTAGGAATTTGTATTTGCATTACACCGCCCATTCATATATGCAAATATAAATCATGGAGCGAATGTCTTAACAATGAAATTGAATCAAATTTATTTTCTTCCCAAGATTAGCGAAGCGAGTGAAAAGCCTAGTACAGAAGAAATGAGCTGTAAAGTTATATGAGTACTTAACGACCGTGTATCCGTTTTGACTGCCTTTTGTCACGTTTCACAAACTACACACTATGTCACCGGGATGTAAGAGTGTAAAACCCCGTTCAGACCAAGGTGCCCGTGACCGGTTCTCGGGAACGGGCACTAGTCTGAACATATCTTTTTGTTGGTGCCCGAGCAAAAAAATTGAGATCTACGGGCACTACTTCCAAGGGTAGTACTCGGGCACCTTTCCCAGGAACGGGAACTTGTCTGAATACGCTTTCGTCATTTCCAGCGCTTTTTCCCATGCTTCCCCGTGATGCAGTCACTAGTAGTTTCGGAGTTGGGGGCACAAGACCACTTTTGGTAATAAGGTCTCTTGCCAACCCAACTCCTGTACTGATTATTTTTATTCGAGCATTTGTTTTTTAACTCGGTACTGGGGAGGCCTATCAAGGATAGCTTCTTCACAGCAAAGCATGAATCAAAAATTTCGATCAGGGTATGGAGAAGCGTAATTTTTAGTCGCTAACGTGGGGCGAAGCTTAGTAGAAAAGCTTGCTTTTCGCTAAGCGAGCAAGGCGACGATTATGTCTTCGTTTCATGTGATTTTACAACTGTATGCTTTTATATTTTTGGTATCATTTGTCGACCGCATTTTGGAAAACTGTATGTTTTTATTATTTTGTTTGTGAAATAACTTGAACTCCCCACCTCCCCCTTTTAAGATGAAATAACTACTATAATATTTCAGTACTTAGGAGGAAACCGTTTTGCCCAAAACGGAAAATACCATAATACTCTTTGTTTGTCCACCCCAATTTTGAATAAGCATTGTTTTTGTTTTCTCTTGGAACCATGTTAAGTCCCAAGAGAAACTGGAAACAATGCTTATTTAAAATTTGGGTAGACAAACAAGGAGTTTTATGGTATTTTCCGTTTCGAGCACTCGCGAATGACTACAACCTAGAGATTTATAGAATATATCGACTAGATAATATTGGCCAAGGACACTCTCTACATATTTACTTCACAAAATGTCAAATCATGCTTGCGTGATCAATTAGCTTGTAAATACTTTACTGCATGGGGAAGCTGAGGAGCTTGTTCACAACTTCTGTTTTATCCTTGTCAATAAGTATTCAATGAAAAAACACATATGTGATATTTAGGTCATGAGGAGGAAACCCAGGTTGACAAATCCTGTTTGAGTTTCAGCATAAGTCTGGTTTAAGCCCGGCTTTGAAATAAGCGGATTACGAAATTATTTTACAAGTATATAGGCATTAAATAAAAATAATTTAAGCTAATTACATCGTGTTCAAAATGAACTGGGCCTTATATCTACAAAAGATACGATGCAATAAATTAGGTAAAAGAACTAGAAACTAGGAGTACATATTAAATTGTACATTAAGCGCCAAAAAGCTCCGGCCTGCATTACGTCAAAGTTAATCGAGGGACTGGTTATGAAACCTTAAAACCTTTCAGTCAAAAGCGAGAACAATGTTGCAATCGATGTTGAATTGACCGTGACCCTGCACAATTTTTATTTTCGCTTCGCACGGGTTCGCAAATTAGATGCGCATAATTTAATCAAAGGATTTGCTTGGTTCTCGTCTTCAAAAAAAGGTGTGTTTTGTGCAAGGTCAAGGTCAAAAATACAGACAAACACATCAAACAAAAGAACTTGTCGAGTTTCATAACCATCTCCATGCATTAACTATGATTACATGCATGCCATGAGCACGGAGGCACATCGGCGGAAAAAAAGCCTCTTTTGAAAGCTTTTAGTTTTTCAACTTATGAGGGATGGCCTGTCCCTACATAAGTTGCCGTTTTTGATATTTTTACTGGTCTTTGATTTCAAAAGGTATTCAGTTTGAATAGCTTAATATGCATCATTTGAATGGTAATTGAAAAAGGTTGTAGTTGGTAAATGTAGTGTGCGATATATATTGAGCTTGAATGAATTATGCATTACTTGAGTGTTTTGCTTTTGAAATTAGTAACCAAATCTCAATATAACTTTTAACCCCCTCCATGCATGTGTAAGGAACTAACATCTTGCTCCCCCCCCCCCCCCAACCTACACTGTAATTTTACTTAAGCCCTCCCCCCATTAAAGTAAGAACCCTCGACAGATAATTATTGCACAGTCCCTTACAACTATATGTTTTTATAGTTTTGATACTATTTGTCAAGCGCATTTTTGGAAAACTACCCGCGAAACTATTTTCTGGAAACTCTTCCCGTATCATTACAGAGACTAACACAGACTAACACATACCGTGCATTTTACCTTTCGACACACCCATCCGAAAAATTGGCTTTTGCCCTGAGCGGGACTCGAACCCACGTCTCCCTGATTACTAGTCGGGTATGCTAAGCCACTACACCATCAAGGCCACCACGCTGGCAACGCAGCAGATTAATGGGGCGACTTAGCAGCGTGGGGATCCCTAGGGCCCAACTTTTCTTCACTTGAGTGTATATCCTCGCCTCTATAACCCCAGACAGGGCTTAGAACACATGAAAGTGAAAGTGAGAGATTTCGAGGCAATGAAAGGTATAGACTACATTACAGAGACTAACACAGACTAACACATACCGTGCATTTTACCTTTCCCGCTCATTTTACCTTTCCCGAGTCCCGCTCAGGGCAAAAGCCAATTTTTCGGATGGGTGTGTCGAAAGGTAAAATGCACGGTATGTGTTAGTCTGTGTTAGTCTCTGTAATGTAGTCTATGCCTTTCATTGCCTCGAAATCTCTCACTTTCACTTTCATGTGTTCTAAGCCCTGTCTGGGGTTATAGAGGCGAGGATATACACTCAAGTGAAGAAAAGTTGGGCCCTAGGGATCCCCACGCTGCTAAGTCGCCCCATTAATCTGCTGCGTTGCCAGCGTGGTGGCCTTGATGGTGTAGTGGCTTAGCATACCCGACTAGTAATCAGGGAGACGTGGGTTCGAGTCCCGCTCAGGGCAAAAGCCAATTTTTCGGATGGGTGTGTCGAAAGGTAAAATGCACGGTATGTGTTAGTCTGTGTTAGTCTCTGTAATGTAGTCTATGCCTTTCATTGCCTCGAAATCTCTCACTTTCACTTTCATGTGTTCTAAGCCCTGTCTGGGGTTATAGAGGCGAGGATATACACTCAAGTGAAGAAAAGTTGGGCCCTAGGGATCCCCACGCTGCTAAGTCGCCCCATTAATCTGCTGCGTTGCCAGCGTGGTGGCCTTGATGGTGTAGTGGCTTAGCATACCCGACTAGTAATCAGGGAGACGTGGGTTCGAGTCCCGCTCAGGGCAAAAGCCAATTTTTCGGATGGGTGTGTCGAAAGGTAAAATGCACGGTATGTGTTAGTCTGTGTTAGTCTCTGTAATGTAGTCTATGCCTTTCATTGCCTCGAAATCTCTCACTTTCACTTTCATGTGTTCTAAGCCCTGTCTGGGGTTATAGAGGCGAGGATATACACTCAAGTGAAGAAAAGTTGGGCCCTAGGGATCCCCACGCTGCTAAGTCGCCCCATTAATCTGCTGCGTTGCCAGCGTGGTGGCCTTGATGGTGTAGTGGCTTAGCATACCCGACTAGTAATCAGGGAGACGTGGGTTCGAGTCCCGCTCAGGGCAAAAGCCAATTTTTCGGATGGGTGTGTCGAAAGGTAAAATGCACGGTATGTGTTAGTCTGTGTTAGTCTCTGTAATGTAGTCTATGCCTTTCATTGCCTCGAAATCTCTCACTTTCACTTTCATGTGTTCTAAGCCCTGTCTGGGGTTATAGAGGCGAGGATATACACTCAAGTGAAGAAAAGTTGGGCCCTAGGGATCCCCACGCTGCTAAGTCGCCCCATTAATCTGCTGCATTGCCAGCGTGGTGGCCTTGATGGTGTAGTGGCTTAGCATACCCGACTAGTAATCAGGGAGACGTGGGTTCGAGTCCCGCTCAGGGCAAAAGCCAATTTTTCGGATGGGTGTGTCGAAAGGTAAAATGCACGGTATGTGTTAGTCTGTGTTAGTCTCTGTAATGTAGTCTATGCCTTTCATTGCCTCGAAATCTCTCACTTTCACTTTCATCTTCCCGTATCAATCTTTGGAAAACTACATGTTTTTAAAAATAGGCAACTTTCACGTCATTTGACGACAACTACCAGAATCCAGTTAGTTTTTCTTTTACTTTCTCTTCAATGTTGGAGTTCTCCCTTGAAAATCCAACATTGATAAGGAGAGTGGGGTGAACCTACCATTCCAACACTTTTGTCCATGATTGTAGTTTACAGCATACATCTTTGATGTTGGACAAAGTGATGGCTTATTGGCACCTGTCAAAACAAGGTATACGCTGACAGTATCACGTGACCTTATCGCGGGCTTAATTTTAGAGCTCATGGACATCAGCATTCTTTTTTTTAAAGTTGAGTGCTGACTTAGGTACTGGTTTTGATTGGAAAATGAAATGGATGTCCAGTCGTGAGCTGCTTTGTTTGACGGTGAAATTGCAGTCGAATAAGCAAATTAGCTACGCTTTAGCTTGCCTATTAATTAGTAATTTTCTCTAGTCACGATAGTACCTTGTTTGTTTATGTTCGGATGCTCATTAAGTACCAAAGTTACATGTATAGATGGCAGCAAAATTATTGTTGAATATGATTATATTTCCAAGTTTTAACATTCTTTACCATCAACAAAGAGTATCATTTGTTTTGTTTGGCTACCCAAGAAAACGTGTACAATTAACACCCCCTAATTAACTCTCCCGTAGGGGCACATCCACCATATTTTTCTTTGGTGTCCTCTAATGGGAATGATTCTCGTAAGCGAGCAGTTTTACTAACGGACACTTTTTCCAATCCCCGAGAGAGTTGAATTTAGTCGATTTAAGGTGCTAATATATAGATTTAGCCAAGCCTAAAAGCGGAGCTCCCTGCTTTTTTATTCTTACTGCCTATAGGGTTAGTGAAAACAAAAGGTTTCGAATTCTCCGCGTTTTGATGCTTCCGGTTGCTGCTTTAAAAATAATTAAATCATACTCTTTGCTTTCTTGTACAGAAAAAATCATTGCCTAACTGGTGAATTCCACGGTAAATTTTATGCTAAAAGCGATATCGCATGAATCACGAAGCGATGAGTAGGATATCGGTTTTTCGAGTGAAATTTACTTTGGAATTCACCAGTTTGGCAATGGATTTTGTCAATTGATCAAAACATGGATGTCCAATATCAGGAGCCCATCACCCGGAGCGTCAATCTCCCATATAAACCCTTGCAGACAACCTTTGCCCGTCTCTTTTTTTTTATTTTTATTTTTAGGCGTTCGAATTCCCGCGAATTCATTATGCCGTCCAATCAGAACAAACGATTTAGATAAACATTTAAGCAAGAAAATTAACGATAGTAAAATAACATGACCTTTCGACGACTTCATGTCATCATTGTAAAATGAATAAATTAGAAATAACGGAAAGGCATATTTATAGATTTAGAAAGTGAGAAAATAAATTAGCATGAAAACATTTAGGTAAAAAGTTTTGCGCGAATGGAATCCGTTTGCATGTTCAGTTTCGGTCCTTTGTTCTTAATCCAAAGCATTTCATAGATCAAACAATCGAGTTTGCTACGGCATTTCTTTAGGACTTTAAAGTTCTTAATTAAGTTGGTAGGTGTTAAACCATGCGCGTCCCTGAAATGTTTTCCGATCACGGAATGTTGATGTTCCGTGATCGGAAAACATTTCCATTTCTAAAAATAAAAAGGTACGGGCAAAGGTTGACTCATGGATTTTGTCTGGACAAGAGATTATAAAGGTAAGAGAAGTAATCCCTCATACTGGCCCTATTCCCATCGGAAATCCTCCTAAGTTCTTCTTAGATGATATCAATTTTCCCGCGGATAATGTTACCGCGCGCGTTACGTGGAAGTTTCGTGGAGGAGGGAAAGTGCAGAAAATCACTCTGTACGATACCACTCTCCGTTTTCAAAATTGAGTTTCATGGCCTGATAAAATTCATTGTTGCAAGATACAGGTTTCAAACATACATCCTTGGAATTGCTTAACTGCCTAGTTTACAGTGATACCAATTTGAAGAATTTCCAATCTATCAAACCGTGTTAAATAATTTTGACAGATGCAGATATGTTTACCTTCCTTGCATTGCGTTACTTGTCCATTATAGTGCGCACTTTCTCATCGTCTACAAAAATTCTTTCGCTTACAAAACTCGTCCCTGTCAAGACAGGGGCACCCAACGACCAATTTGTTGTAAAATGTATTATTATACACCAGTTAATGAAAATAAATGTTATTAAGGCATTTTCAGGTGTTTTTCAGTGTTGCTGGGAAAACATTATCTGTTCCTTTTTCCCAGCAAGACACACAAGAAATTTCCCAGCCAGCTAGATAAATTGGTTGGTTTCCCAGCCAGCTGATCAAATTTATTTCCCAGCCAGGAATTCCGCGCGCTTTCAAATCCCTCGATCCGAAACGACCGAATAAAAGCGACAAAACCGGGACAAAACCGGTTTTTTCCGCATGCGCAATCACTCTGACCAGCCGTCGTATGTTTGTGACTACTCTCTGGGAGAGGGAAGGGGTCTTTTTTTTTTTTTTTTTTAGTCGTCCTCGGTCTTCAGAGTTTCTACAGCCAGCTCGGGTTGAAATGCTAGAAAAAGTCAGTAATTCCCAGGCAAAACCTCTATCAATAACAAAATTTCCCAGCCAGCTAATCGAAACACCTGTATTTTTGCCAGCCAGCAAGATTCCTCTGGGGAACAGATAATGTGAGGAACAGATTCGTTGGGTGCCCCTGTCAAGATACAGTTTGCAATCATATATCATGGAAATCGGTTAACTGTATAATTCACTCTGATACCAATTTTACGATTGTCTAATGTAGGAAACCGTGTTAAACAATTTGTAAGAGGGAGCTATATTTTACGCGTGCGTTGCAAATTACTTAAATCCGATCTTACGGTTTTTAAAATTTTTATCGTGCGGTCAATTGAAATTTTCCTGTCATGTGTGGTACTGTTTGAAAGTGTTAGCTGTCTAATTTAAGGAATATCATAGAATTAAGTCACCATAGTTTAAGTCCGCTAAGAAAATCGAGAACGCGTTGACCAAGTCAGGAATATGTTACTTGGTGACTGTAGTCCGCGATATTTCATTATGTACAAAATTCTGTCGCCTATAAAACTCGTTACTTTCAAGATACAAGATGCAAAGATATATCATTCAAATCGCTTAACTGTGTTGTTTACAGTGATTTCAATTTCAACACTGTCCAATGTACGAAACCGAGTTTAATAATTTTGAAAGATGCAGGTGTATTTAACATGCGTGCTTTGCAAATTGACTTCCATGCGATACCACTTGTCCATACATTTTTATCGCACTGTCTGTTCAAGTTTTCCTTTCATGTCTGATATCTGTCTAATTTATGAATATCTAAGAATTAAGTCGTCATATTTTAATCCCGCGAAGAAAATCAAGAACGCGTTAAACAAGTCAGCGATATATTACTTGTTGACTGTAGACTGCGAATTGCCAATGTTTACAAAATTCTGTCGCTTATAAAACTCGATCCTTTCAAGATACAGGTTTCAAACATCTATAACTGAAATCGCTTAATTGTCTAGGTTTTAATGATACCACATTCAAGGTTGTGCCATATACGAAACCGTGTTAAATCTTTTTTTAAGGAGACAGCTATATTTAACATACGTGCTTTGCAAATTCACTTGAATCCGATAACACGGGTTCAAACATTTTTATCGGACGCTTGATTCAAGTTTTCCTTTCATGTTTGGTACTGTTGTAGAGCTCTATCTGCCGACTCTATCACCATATAAGAATTAAGTCATCATATTTTAATCCTGCAAAGGACACCGAGAATGCGTTTATTAAAGTCAGGGAGATCGTACTTATCGACTATTCTGTACAAAATCCTGTCGGTTACATAAGTTGCTCCTTCCAAGATACAGGTTTCAAAACATAAGTCATTGTAATCGGTTAACTCTGCAGTCAACAAGTCACGTTCGTCCACAAAATGTATATACGCGTTTGTTTCAACATCCTCCGTTATTTTTGTTTGATGGTAAATCGCGAACGACGCGAATCATTGCGTGGGAATTCGCTCAACTGTCAACATTGGTAAAAATGAGGACATGTGATTGGCTATCAGTTAACCCTCGTGGGAATACCGGATCTCGCAGGACATCTAAAAATAACTTAAGAGGGCTTACGATGGGAATAGGGCCAGTATGAGGGATTACTTCTCTTACCTTCATAATCTCTTGGTCTGGATGGAGGCTCTGGGTGATGGCTC
>NC_090876.1:20430961-20438461 GCF_036669935.1 Montipora foliosa
CCAAAAAGCTTGGAAAAGTGTGGGTGTTCTAATCGCCGTAAGGAAGTCTGAAGGACTAAAATTGAATTCCCCGATCGGAGCTTACATCAATATCCATGGGATATGCACAATTTTGCTTACGAAGAAGAAAAACAACAAAAGAACCAAGGAACTTGACAGATTTTTTCACGTGATATATACCTAAGGCAATCCACGTAATTAGTTGTCTACTACAATGGTCACGGTAGCTTTCAAGTTTCGACTGCACCACCAATACATAGATTTAGTCAAGCCTAAAAGCGGAGCTCCCGGGTTATTTATTCTTAGTGGCTGTAGGGTTAGTGAAAATAAAAGGTTTTCGAATTGTCCGCGTTTTGGTATTTCTCGATTAACTCATTTCCCTCGCTTTCTTATATAGAAGAATTATTTGCTTAACTCACGGTAAAAATCGATATCGTGCGAAGTGCGGTATCGATTTTTCAAGTGAAATCTACAGTCAAAGTCATCAGTTGGGCGATTAACTTTAGTTAAAAGGCATGAGTTTTAAAAGAAAACAAACAAATCTTCAGCAAGCGAACGGAAAACCAAAAAAAGAAAAACAAACAAACATAAACAGCCATTTCAGAGTTAACTGAGGTACTAGCTCGTGCTGTCACAACAGATCGCTAGGAAACGTCATCAGTTCAAGGTTGAAAAAGAATTTTATTGATGTACTTTATTCCACTCAATCTCTGGGAACAAGATCATTGACACTTTGATGTATTTCATTGAAACGCGCCAGCTTGTCTTGGAACAAAAATCGGCAAAGTACGGCGACCAAGTAAGGTCGACAAACCTCAAACAAGATCTCCAACAAATTACTTTTACATGCCTTAAACAAACTTCTGAAAACACAAGCTAGAGACATTTCTTCCTAATTTAACGAGACCTCATTGAGATATCATGTTTTTGAACATAAGGGAAAAAATTTCCTTTTCACTCTCCAGGCATATCGAAAAACAGTTATGCAAACGGAGTAAAAAGAAAAAAAACAAAAACAAAAAAACAAAACACTTGTTCGCACAATTTAGAGCAAACAAACAAACAAACAAATCAACTATTTCTTTATGTCCAAAAAGAGTACAGATAATTTTTATTTAATTCCAGGTGAGAATAAAAATTTGAGTTTCATTCTTGAGCAAAGGGAAAAACGATTAAACCACTTTTTAAAAATACTCGTCCATTTGAAGCAACGCATCCGTAAAAATAAAAATATAAAAACGGTTTAGTGTCCAACTGGTAGAGTGTTTTGTCGTTCTCGTTTTCCTCCTCTCTTCTTTCGTTTCTACTCTTTTGTCAAAGGTCATCCAGGCATCATGCAAACTTATCACACTCGAAAAAAAAAATCCTCTAAATATATGGCAAAAATTGCAATACAGAGCAAAAAGTAGCTCTAAACATGTCAAATTAAAAATAAACACTGAGGTTTAAGTTCATATCCCTCCGATGCTTGACTTGAATGACTGCGTTGCCACCAGTGTGGTCCGGACCACGCACTTATATGAATATATGTCAAATCTTGATCGAAACCGGCAAAAAATGCAGGAAAAGAATATTTTCCAAACCGTTTTCCACCTGAACGCGAAAAGCGTCTACTGGCCGTGTAGCCGCATCGAGCCACAAAAAACCTCGTTTGAGTTTAGGTGTCCTGGGCCCGGTTGTTTAATGATAATCCCATATTGAAAATTAGCCAAGGAGTTTATTTCTCACCTCCCAAATGCTGTTTAACGCTGATATTCGGCAAAACTTTACATTAGAAGAAGTAAATCTTGAAAAACAAAAATAAGCAAAAGAAACTTTCACCAAAAAGTTGAAAACATTAAACAGAAGTTTACGCTAATCCTGGCTTTAGTTCATCAGCTTTTGAACGACCGGGCCCTGATTACAAGAAGTTTACGTGGCTTGAGCCTGCAATTCAATCGAATACCAGTACCTGGGCAGCGGGTCAGCTTATAAAAAAGCTAACCTGGATGAGCTCTTAACGTAAGTCCGCGATAAGATCACGTGATGCTGGTCGGCGGATACTTTGTTTTGACAGGTGTCAATTGACCATAACATGGAAGATGTACGCTGTAAACTACCTGGGGTATGGCCTCGACGGGCTTACGCGATACTGGACACATTGGCATACATGGAGGGGTGGACGTACGTACGGACAGTCGCTAATGACGTCGTAGCTAAAACCAAAATTTCTCGCATCGATGGGTTACAATATTTTCTTAAATATGGTGCTCAGCGAGCGCGCTTTCGGCGTGCGGCCAAGCTTCGCTAAGAAGTTTTATAAAAGGTCTCAATGTACGTGTGAATTTAAACAGGAAATTGCCAATTAATATTGTGGGCATCCAACCGTCGTTGACCCGTTCTCTTCCTTGTTCTTTGGTTTTTTTGTTGTTGGGTTTTTTGTTTCTTTTATTTCTTTTTAGTTTTTTGGGAATTTGTAATTATTTTACAAATATCCAGTAGGGTGTGCAGTCACTTAATGATGTCATGCTACGCGGGCAAGCAGGAATCGAGCTCACACTTCTGTCCCTTCTCATTTATCACGTTTTGTTGTAGGTTGTCCAAGTGGTTGGTATGGCTTCAGAAACTCCTGTTACTTGTTTAGGGTGAGATCGCTGCATTTGCGTGGCCTTAACTGGGACAACGCGCGTAGTTACTGTCTCAATTATGGTGGCGACCTTGTCAGTGTGTCCAACAAGTCAGAAATGGACTTCATCTATAATAAATCGTCCAAAGCCAGCAATGAGCATTATTGGATCGGTTTGAATGATCGCCGCAATGAAAGCTTGTTTGTCTGGAGCGATGGCACGCCCTACAACAGATCTGTCTATAGCAACTGGTACAAAAATGAACCCAATGACCGTGCTGGTGAGGATTGTGTTGAGTTGTACCGCACTCGGTGGAATGACGACAGCTGCAAGAAAGAGAAAAGTTACATTTGTGAACGACCAAGAGGTAAGATCCTATATTTTCACTTAAATGAAATTCATATAGCCGTATTATGATGATGATGCTGATGATGATGATGATTATGATGATGATGATTACGTCGACGACGACGATGACGACTATGATGTAAATGATGATGATTATAGTGGGCATTGTGTGGGAGGAGATCCATGGGTTAACGTTTCTTTGGGCTCGAAATTAGCTTTAGGACGCATTCAAGGACCAGGTTATGGTTTGCAGCTGCACTTTCTTACCATATGATTCACTAATGTTTCTTATTATCTTTTTGTTGCAGGAGTCCCAATGCCTACCTTTCAGACTGACTCTCTTCTTCCTACCTCTGGTAAATATGAAAATATTTTAAATAACACTCTTAAGCCCCCCGCTCCCTCTCCCTCTCCCTCTTCCGTGTGATGTAATTCACACTAGAATAATTGGGCCTTTACCACCACCCCATCATTTTGTAATGAACCGTGCGATAACTGCAAGCATGGTTCCTGTGAGGAAATCATTAGCTGACTTCTAGCACGTTCCGTGAAAGTCAACTATTAGGGTAAACTTCATTAATTTATGAAACAAACGGCTGGATTTTGAATCTGAATTTGTCCAGAATAGATCGAAATATAGGTGATGAGTTCACTGCTGTCTTTCAAAAGGTATGGAAAGCTGTCTTCAGTATTTCCTAGTCTTTGTGTTCGTCACAAAGAGTTTACACATCCGCAACGATAATCATTACTAATACACGAAAGTTTGATCATATAACTCTATTTTAAAAAAATTTAACTGACGAAGGCCGAAGGGCCGAAACGTTTTTATTAAATTTCTTGGACCTTCGAGAAGTTTTGTCTTCCTCTCCAGTTTATATGCAACTTTAAATACTAACTGAGGAGACAACGTGCATCCTTTTGGATCCTTCTGTTGGGAGTTTATCGTTTGGTCAACCATTACAGATATTCAAGCTATATATATCTATATATATACATATATATATATATATATATATATATATATATATATATATATATATATATATATATATATATAGGTTGAATGAAAAATGGAGTCAAAAGCAAACTACTCACAGGTCCATGTTTAATGTAAAGAACAAACGTTTCGCCCTTCGGGCTTCCTCAGTGTTCACAATAAGCTAAAAACTAAAAAATACTTGGCAGGAACTGAGTCGGTTTCAAGATCTTATATATGTGAAGAAGTGACAATGACGAAATAAACAGATTGCTTAATTACACGAAATTTACAAACAAGAAAAACCACTAACTCAATGGTGGGGTACAGTGAATTAATGAATTCGGTAAAATCCTTCAGCTTAGTGGTACCCTGGGTCCAAAGATCCACCACCAAATTTACCATGGTATCATCCGAAATTTCACTCAATGTTTTGGATCTCACCCTCCTTTTAGTTGATGGGTTTATTCAGACTGATATCTATTCCAAACCTACGGACCATCACATCTACTTATTGCGTAACAGTGCCCATCCATCTCATTGTACCAGGGCTATCCCGTTCGGAGTTGCTACAAGAGTTCGCAGAAATTGTTCCACAATTGAAAAGTTTGAAGAACGTAGCAAGGAATATCAAAATTATCTAGTAGATCGTGGTTACCACCCTTCTAAAGTTAAAACACAATTTGATAAGGCCAAAGATACACCCAGGGAGGACCTTCTTTCATCTAAAGAACGAGAGAAAAAGGTTATTTTTCCCCTTGTGGTCAATTTTAACCCTCATTTGCCCAACATTGGTAAAATCATTAAGTCGTATAGCCATTTAATTTATGATTCACCGACATTAGCACAGATTTTTCCCAAAGGGTCAATCATTCCATCTTATAGAAGGGCCAAAACCATCAAAGAGCTCCTAGCGGGACCCAAGGGATCTAATTATACTAACAACGACCATTCTGCTACAGGTTGTTTTAAATGTAGCAAAAAATGTGATTTATGTAAGAACTTTTTAAAGGAGGATAAGATTTTTTACAGCGCTCGTACAGATCGTTATTACACTATTAGGCAACATCTTGGGTGCACATCTAAAAACGTGATTTATTTGGCCACTTGCAAGAAGTGTAAGGTTCAGTATGTGGGTTCAACATCCAATGAATTCAAGGTCAGGTTTCGGAATCACAAATCGGCTATGCTTACTAACAAGACCACGTGCGAATTAGCCGTGCATTTCAATAGGGTTGAACACCAGATGTCTGACTTTGAATTCATTGTTATCGAAAAAATTGTTAATGAATGTGAAGATCACATTGATAGGCGTTTACTCACAAGGGAAGCTTTTTGGTGCTCCCAGTTGTGTACTCTTCATCCCCACGGCCTTAACAAACGATCAGAGTTCAACTCTAAGAATAGAATTAGGTTTAGCCAATAAGTTTTATTTTTTAGCCATGCATTTTTAGCCATTTTTTAGCCATTTTCATTTATTATCTTCCCCAAAACATTTTTTCCATTCAATTGTTCATAACTTTAGATATAATACTTTTTAATTTTTTACTGTGATAGTTAGCTCCCATAATTAACTCTATATTGTTCACTTCATCTACTATTGTGTAAGTGGTTTTTCTGTCTACAAGCTGGCCTATTTTGTCACCTACTCATTAGCGCTTGTTTGTAAATTTCGTGTAATTAAGCAATCTGTTTATTTCGTCATTGTCACTTCTTCACATATATAAGATCTTGAAACCGACTCAGTTCCTGCCAAGTATTTTTTAGTTTTTAGCTTATTGTGAACACTGAGGAAGCCCGAAGGGCGAAACGTTTGTTCTTTACATTAAACATGGACCTGTGAGTAGTTTGCTTTTGACTCCATTTTTCATTCAACCTATTTATTACCACGTGAAGTCAAGGCATCGTGTATCCTTCTTTGGATCCTGCTCGCAAGTGGCATTCTTCGTTGGCGACGCAGCATCTTACATTCTACCTGCTATATATATATATATATATATATATATATATATATATATATATATATATATATATATATATAGAAGAGTGGACTACTTTTTCATTGCAGATCGACAAGCTTGTTTCGTAGGAGCGTAGCGCTCCCACTCTTCAGGATCTTATGATTCTATTTACATAAACGCGGTATTTATGCGTTCATTTTTTCATCACACTTGCTTACACATTGTTTGGTTCTTAATTACACGTTCTTTAGTAAAAACCTACTTGCATGCCGGCAGCTGCTAACTAACTCTGACCGTTTGTTAAGTGCGGCGAGCTTCGGGTGGCAAATTATGTAATATTTTTCAAGTGTGCATAAGTTACATCTTTTTGTAGTGTTACAATACGCACGCGCTCTGCCTAGAATTTTCGCTCTGCCTAGAATTCTAGGCATATATATATATATATATATATATATATATATATATATATATGCGACATGACATCCAAGATCGAAACCGAGTGACCTAATAATAGCCTCCGAGTTTTAGCTATCGCGCACTTTTACAAGGTAGTTTTCAGTCTATACATTTCTTTATTTATTTTTTACCAGAACCAATTGCTTGTCCTTTTGGATGGGTTTTCTACGGCTCTTCCTGTTACTTGTTCAGTGACTTAAAGAAGAAATGGACTGATGCCAAGAAAGATTGCCGAGAGTCAGGAGGACATCTACTGACAATAGATGATGAGACTGAGCAGCATTTTATTACGATAAAACAGATGCATTGGCATCGGCAAGTGAGTAGTAAGAGTCGTTCGATAATTTAGGAGCCAAAAAAAAAAAAAAAAAAAACTTCGTGCGTGTTGGAGGTCAAAACATGTCTTAGTTGAGCGTACTGTCATTTATGAAGTATGTCATCTTCCCTCTGTTCAACTTTTCGTCTTTCTCATCGCCCATGATAAAGGTCTTTTTTTTTTGGGTTGGGGGGGGGGGGGGGGGTTCCCATGAAAGCAATGGGTATTCAGTTCACTGAAGCATGATACAGCCCCAAGAGTAAGTTACTTTTATTGTTTTCATGTAAACCCCCCCCCCCCCCCAAACATATTGCATCATGGGATGGTGAAATAAAAAAAATGGCTGCCTCTGTTGCTATCTGACAAAAATCCCCACAATGCAAAGTAGCAGTAACTAGACTAGCGAAACGAAGGATATACATTCCACGAACCACCCCATCAATTTTCAATTACAAAAGGTGTCAAAGAATCATTTAAATGCCTTACATTTAACCAGTACGAAACACCTTCCAACGCCTGATGTGACAACTCTAAAAAATAAACATATCAGTGCAAATAAGACTTCCTCCTAGGGAAGGCAAGGATGGGCATGAGATCTCCTTGTCACTCCACAGTTCAGTAGAATTCTCATCGAACTTCCACATCCAGGTAAGTGTCGTTCAATTGGTAAGTCTACGTCAATGTCACGTGACCAGAGATTCCATGAGACTTAGACACCAAAGTTGGCAAATCAGAGAAACCAAATAAGTGCCAAATAGCAACTAACGAACACCACACATAATATTAAGCTGTTTATTACACGTTCCACAAGAAATAAACTGCATAACAGATTCAAAA
>NC_090876.1:20445961-20458461 GCF_036669935.1 Montipora foliosa
TCTGCATGAATTTTTTTCTTTCTTCTAACAAGCGCTTGCAGGAATTTTTTTCCGCCCCCCCCCCCCCCCTCCCCCTCCCCCAACTTCTAATCCTGGGCGCAGCTTAAAATAACTGAACTAAATACTTTTCTTGTTCACGATGAAAATGTTCCATCTCGTAGCCGTAGCATATAAAGAACGAGCTGATCGCCAGTCTATAAGGGATGAAAATTCATTTGACTCTGTTGAATGAGCCTCCGCCTAGTTTGCATACATGGTCAAAGATCTAGAGAAATTTCTGGATGACAGGAATGCACAAACTGCAGCATGGAAAATAACTAACTAAGCATGTCACATTCAGCATAAATCAGTTTGTGTCCTCTGGCAAGAAACTTTCTTTTCTTGTAGTCCTTCGGTTGAACTGAAACACGATTTGCTATATTTTTTTTCAAATCGAAGAAACCCTGAGTGCAAACGATCTGTTCGCAACACAATATCATTAAGTCATTTTTTTAGAGACGATCCTCATCAAAAGCAGCCTGAAAATTTCAAGCTTGACCGTAATGGATTTTTTCAAGCTTTTTTTTCGCTACTGTCCTAGCTGCGTTCATTGCGCCTGAAGGTAAATAAATGGTTCTCGTGCAGTTTAAATACACTCGCAATGCTTTAATATTTTTATTCGTATTTATATATTTCCACGGCGCTTTCAATTTTAGGTGAAAAGACACTATATTCTTGCTAAGCACTCGCATTTTGACTCGCGAGGGTGCAAATGCATACCTTATCCAGGAATCAAAATTAATGTTTCCGAGGAATATTTTGCAAAGGCTTCGTCCCCTTCATAATTCATCCAAAGAAGAAATTAATGCATTGACGCCCCCAAGGGAGCCCCAAATGTAGCTCACTCAGTACAAACATTGACTTAAGCAAATGAAACTCGAAGTCCAGTGATTCCGAACTGACTTCCGTGGCTAACGTCCCTGAGGACTTCATTCGGATATATCTGCAAGTTGTAATCGTCACTTAATCGCGACCCAACTGCTCTGTCATCCACTGGTGTCTTTCACCGTCGACATGGCGAATTCGCGGCCGATATATCAACGACGATTAAATCAACAAAACTACCAATTAGCAATAAAATATACACATTCAAGGCAAAAGGAACAATAACACTATTAATATAATACTCTTAGCTGAAATTTTATTTCAGAAATTATTGCTAGCTGAACGTTACCTTCTCAGAACTTCCCACCGAACCATATGCTCATCCGAAACTGCTAGGCTACCTTTTCAAGTGCCATGAAAAAACACAACAAAAATATGTGGGGCACAGGGGTAGGGGATAAAGTACTTAAGTTGACCCTAAGGATAACCATTGGGTCCAAATCCCCAGGCTTAGAGGTCCTAATCCTCTCCTTGGGTCCTAATCCCCAGGCCACATCCAGATCACCAGGCTGAGAGGTCCTAATCCTCTCATTGGGTCCTAATCCCCAGGCCACATTCAGATCACCAGGCCACTGAGAGGTCCTAATCCTTCTCATCAACCAAGTCTCTCCCTCAATTGAAGGATAGACCTAATCGGCTAACTCAATGTTGTACCCAATTCAAACCCTTTGGGAATAAAACGTTTTGTTCCAAGTATTTCCATATCATTTACATATGAATGCTACATTATCATGCAAATACAACACACAAAGAATCTTAATCCCGGGAGATTTGAATTGGGTACAACATTGAGTTAGCCGATTAGGTCTATTATTCTTCATTGTCACTTTCTTCCAAATGAAGTATTATCGTTCATTTTGGACACTGAAAGCTTGATAGGGATCATGGGAGATGAACATATTTCTTTTAAAAGCAGAACCCTAATGTCTGGACACGCAGGACTCGAACCCGGAAACGTGCAATTAATAACCCCTTCACTTAACCACTAGACTACCACATCACTAACTGCGAGGATGTCATTTTTAATTAACGTCAATAATTTTTTCTTCCAAAAGTGCCGCTGTAAACGTGTATTAACACCCGCTAAGAAGCAAGCTTACACAGTGAAAACTTTCTCGCTTACAAAACTTCAAGAGAAAGCTAACCATTTGAAAATCAAGCTTTAGACTTAACCATTATTCAGCAATGATTTTATGTATATACTAATTAGTTTTGGTAAATAATCGGCACATTTTCTAGTCAGTTGATCTTTAGTGGTTAAGTGGATAAAAACAGTTCCTTCGAAGTGGGTGCTCCGGGTTCAAATCCTGTTCAGGGGCTGCGTTTAGTTTTTTTCTTTTTATTTTCTACTACAAGTCCTGGGACAGAGTGGTCAAAATGAAGGATAATACTTCATTTAAGGCAAAGTGACAATGAAGGATAATTCTTCATTTGAGGAAGAGATCGTGTTGTTCTCATGGGGTTCTGATCCCCAGGCCACAGAGAGGTTTTAATCCTCTTCTGGAGTCCTAATCCCCAGGCCACTTGCTTGTGGTCCCATTCTACCAAGACCGCTGACCATGTGAGTATATGGAGCAAAGAGCGACCTGTATGGAGCACTTCATCCCCACAAATACACAAGTGTATTCCCCATGACGAACAAGAAAACAAAATTGAAATAAACAAACAAAATCCCAATTAACCCTCATTACTGTTACTAGTTTTTGCGACACTTCTAGAATTAAAATTATGAGTGCCCGTAACGATAGAAAACTAGTGCCCAATTGTTTGAAGAGCTGTGGATCGGCAGATTGTTTCCAGGAACTTGCTGGCCCTGCTGAGATTGAGTGTCCAAGAAAATACTGATCAAGGGAATTACATGTAGATCCTTTGTTACTCTTGCTGTTATATAGAAAAATTCACTGCCTGACGAGGGAATTCCACGTTAAATTACACGCGAAAAACCGATATCGCACGAATCGCGAGGCAATGAGTGCGATATCGGTTTTTCACGTGAAATTTAATGTGGAATTCATTCGTCAGGCAGTGAATTTTTCTTGAATTGCATAGCTTTTTAAATGTCCTTGGTCGGCCGGATGTTGAAGTATTCAGTAGGAGCTAAAAAAGCCACTTCAAGTTATTGAACTGTCACCTGTCAATAGCCATCAAATAGGAATCAAGCCGAATACACAAAAGTTTATTCGTGTTTTACAAACCTTCGTTTTCTGAACTGGTATATGTTCAGAGTCTCTAATTTGTATTATATTTTAACGTTGAAAATTATCAAGCTGAATGCACTGGGAGCTTTTAATATCGGGTATTTCACCAGCACAATTCATGAACTCGTGAAAACCTCTTCGACAGCGGTTGAAGAAAGGACAACGTGAATCCAAAATACAAAATACAAATACGCTGGTAAGTTGTTATCCTCCAAATATTTAACAGTTACTCGAATTGGACTTTAATTTAAAATACAAGGTTCATTGCTAACGTGCGTTTTTGGGAGAGAAAACAAACAAAAATTCAAAAACAGAGTAAACCGTGTGGGTGTGTGTGTGTGTGTGTTTTTTTTTTTTTTTTCAACACACAGACCGTTGGAATTAACATTCGACTGAAAATTAATGGCAATATTTACTGGCGTCTAGTTTATCTTCTTCGAACTCTACAACTGAAACCTGCTCTTCCTCGGCTGCTGAAGAAATTGTGCTTTTTCTTCTTCCTTCAGACATTTTTACTTTCACGATAGACTGCTGCCGATTTCTCCGATTCTCGTGCTCATAAGCGGAAGCGGCTTCTTAGAATATCTTTCGAAGAAGTCATAAGTTAAATTAAAACATGGACAATCTTATGTTTCCTCTCTTCGGTCAGGTTTTTGCTTTGTAAAAGGAGACAATGTTTTTGAAAACATAAAATTCTAATTTCTGACTCATATTTCACTGAAGATTATCGTTGGGTGCCCCTGATGTACGACAGTCAATGGAGGTTTCGTGTGAGCGAGGCTATGCATACTGTTCGATAGGGAGTCTTTAATTTTAAAAATCAATTTTAACCTGCAACATAAACACGATATGGATCTAATAACAATAAAGTATCCTCGTTTTTCTCATGATGTGGTCACTTGTGA
This sequence comes from Montipora foliosa, assembly GCF_036669935.1. Lineage (NCBI taxonomy): Eukaryota > Metazoa > Cnidaria > Anthozoa > Scleractinia > Acroporidae > Montipora > Montipora foliosa. Next base: position 20,449,989 of record NC_090876.1, read on the forward strand.
TGTAGATCGCGACGTTTCGACTGCATACTGCTAGTCTTCATCAGGCGATGAGGCCTACTGGTTACGCGTCAACTTTTAAGCAGGGTGCTCCGCTGAGATTGGTTGGTTTTCAGAAGCTGTGATTGGTGCATTTTCATCCTCGCTGTTTCGGAGTGTTGTTCCTTCGGCGGTCCGCTGTCGTATGGTTCTCCTGTTGTAGTGTTTCTTGATCGTGGGCATCCATGCTTCCGGAATTTCTATTCCACTATCCCTGTTGATGCTGTTAGGGTGAATTCTTATAAGAATCGCCTCCTTGACCCTGCATCCCAGTGTAGAACCCGCGCCGGGGAGAGTTTTCTCATGTAAACATTCCCAGACAATTGTTGTGACAGGCACGCCTTCATTTTGACAATCCTGGCATGTCATATCCGTCTTCCTGATCAGTCAGCCATGGTCAGCAGATGGAAGGAATCCAGTTATAGTGGTGTCTGAAAATCATTCAGCCACTTGGTCAGACATTCGGTCAATTTATTTGTCTTTTTTTTTTCTTTTTTAATTTTCTCTTTGATTGATTAAGGTCTTGGTATATAAAGGAAAATGTCGTGTCCGCGAAAAATTGAATTTGTCGCGCCGCTATTTTCAGAGTAGGGTCAAACTTTATATCATATTTAAGCTAATAGATTGAATTGTGCAATCGTTACCTAGTTTGGGAAATGTAACACGCGCAAAGCCCATTAAGCGCTTGGTACGTCGGTACCCCCGGTCTGGTATTGCCATTTTTGGGAGGTTGGTAACCGCACATGACTGGTATAGTGAACTTGATTCCACTCCAACGGCCGATGATTTTGCTGCCTTTACATCACAGCTAACTGGAGCGGTGGATCTTGCATTCCTTCTGAAAACCTTAAAGTGTAACCATAGTGACAATCCTTGGATAACTCCAGCCATTAAATTTTTAATTAATGACCGACAGAAAGCCTTTCACAATCTAAACCTGCCCCTGTAGCGGTCACTAAGGCATAACGTACAACAAGAAATTGCAGAAGGGAAGAAAGCAAAGAAAAAAAAAAACAAAGTCCAGCATTTAAGGAAAGACGACTGGCGCGGGTGGTGGGGTACTGTCAACAGACTGACCGGCAGGTCCAATAAAGCATCGTCTTACTCGCTGGAATGTGATGGTAAAGTCCTGAATTAGATGGAGTTATCTGACACCTTAAACAAATTTCCGTTAATGAGGACATTGCACCTTTGGATGCCACTACAATGCCAGCTTTCTTGACGGCCGAGACTTGTGTTCCAACTATCCAACCCCATGAAGTTTGCAAGAAGCTCTTGGCAGTTCAGCCTTTTCTGAAAGAATTCGCCTATGAATTAGCGGAACCTGTCACCACAATTTTTAATCATCCCTTGCTTCTGGAATTGTTTCTGCTATTTAGAAAGATTCAAACATTACGCCAATCCCAAAGATCCAGTCTCCTACAAATGAAGGTGATTTTAGACCTATATCCCTTACGCCCTGTCTGTCTAAGATTTTAGAGGACTTTGCGGTCACGTGGATGATTGACGATATCAGGAATAGGATCGATCCTAACCAGTTTGGCTGCTTAAGAGGCACATCCACCGCTTTTTGCCTCCTTGACATGATGCACATCTGGTTGTCCTATCTAGATTCACCTAATAAACACCTCCGCCTTTGCGTCTTGGATTTTTCGAAAGCCTTTGACCGTATTGGCCACAATGTCCTGATTAGAAAACTGGTAGATTTAGTTGTTCGACGATGTCTTATATTTATTTATGTATTTATTTATTTTAAGATTTGTACATATAGAATATATACAGGTGTTAGAACAACGGGATATAGCATCCCCTACAAGGTTAAACCACCTCATACCATGGATCATTAGTTTCCTCTCAAACCGAAGACAACGCATAAAAATTGGAGAAGCGTTTTCGGATTGTCTGCCAGTCAATGCCGGGGTACCCCAGGGAACTAAACTGGGCCCTATCCTATTTCTCATCATGATCAATGATTTATTCATATCTACTCCTGAGACGAATCTCTGGAAGTTTGTAAATGATGTTTCTATTTAGGAACGTCTTACTAAAAATGGTGGTGCGGCCTTTCAGTCTAATTTAGACACTGTCAGTTCCTGGGCTCCGATGAATCTGATGAAGCTTAATGCTAAAAAGTGTAAGGAGCTGCGTGTGTGTTTCTTTAATTAAAGCGACTCCTCAGCTAACCCTTTTACGAATTGATGGACAAGTAGTCGAAACAGTTCGTTCGGACAAGGTTTTAGGTTTGGTTATCCAGGACAATTTCAAATGGAATCAGCACATCTGTATGATTGTTTCCAAGGCATCCAAGCGTCTGCACATTATCCGTCTTCTACGTAGAGGTGGCGTCAATGTGGCTGACCTTCTTGTTATCCACGTCGCTCTCATACGTTCCGTCCCAGAGTATTGTTGCGTGGTTTGGCATAACGCCCTTCCCGCCTATCTGTCTAGTGAAATAGATCGGGTCCAAATGCGAGCTTTAAGGATAATATACGCATACCCTCGATCCTCATATCAGGAAGCCCTACAACTAAAATCGCTAGACTTGAATATAGGCGCAATGAACTCTGTATGAGGGCTTTCGATAAAATTACCAAAGGCAGACCCTTGTCAACACATCTAACCCCGATAAGGTCTATTGCCCATGACTATTCCCTTAGAAACTCTACCGCTTGGACGTCTTTTAAATGTTGAACCGAGCGTTGTAGGGGAAGCTTTTTTCCTAGTACTGTCCTAATGGCAAACGCAACATCTTTTAAAATTAATTGTTAAATGTTTAAATTTTAAAAAATAAATTCTTAGCATAACTTTTCTCAGTAGTTATGATTGAAATTTGTGTAACTCTTGTAGGTTTTATATTATTTAATTTTTTTTTTAAACCCAGTCCCAATAAGGCTTTTTGTAACTTTCCGAACCTTGTAAGCACATTGTAAATCATTTTTAATGCGAGAATGTGTCGAGTAAACGTCTTTATCTTATCTTAATCTAATTATTTCAATAAAGCTTTAATTTTTTGGTATTTAATATTGCTCTTTACTTTTGAGGCCTCAAACTCAGAACGACCTAGTCTGCTACAGATACTCCTGTCCCTTCACTTTATTGCGAAAATAACCGCACTTTGTTGTATCTTAGTCACAGATAAATGGACTTCAATACCGTGTAATAAATTTTAATATGTTAAGAATTGAAGGAAATGTTACGCACCTAATTCGAAACTCTCATCTCATACTTACTTTGGGCAGAAAAAGTGTCATAGAATCAGGCTTCGAAGGCAAACGAAAAATTCCTCACACGGTATTTGGGGTAGTACAATCATCTATTACGACTGAAACTTGTAAGCAATACCCTTCGGGACAGCAGGTCCGGGAAGTTGTAATTTGGCGTGAAGACAAACCCCTAGAAAATCGAGCTGGAAGATTTCGCGTGCTTTTCACGGTCTCCTGAATAACTCCGCCCCCTAGTTACTTGAAAGCCAGTTATGTTGAGCCAATCAGCATTCTGGCACGTGCTATGAAGGCTGTCAATTGACACCCAATCCTTTCACGTGTGATTGACATGATACGTCAATCATTTTTCGCGCGCAGATTATGGCGGGAAACAAAGAAAAGCGATTTAAGCGGTTTTAAAATTAATTTTTTTTAGAGTGTTTTTTTTTGCGGAAAATTTTACTTCACAGCCCACCGATTTAAGAGTAGCAAAAACAAAAAGTTCGAACGAGATGCCCAAATTTACCTTTATCGAGAATTTAATCAACTTCAACTCTAAACTACCTTTTTTGTAGGAAATTTTCGCTGGTGTTAATGAACGTTCTTGAAATTTACGCGATTTGAAGGAAAATTTGCTTCCCAATAAAGGAAATTAACGCGAAATAAAACAGACTTATTGTAAACGTTCTAAATATAATAAGGTAAACCATAAGAAAACAGATTTAATGCTCCAAAATAAGTGCACATCTACAGAAAATGTCTGAGATATGCGTAGAATTCCATCATCCATATTTTTTTATAATATTTTAAAAAAGTGTATATGAAGTGCTATACATTTGGATAAATAAAATTAATATATAATGTACTTCAGCAGACAGTCAGTACAATTTAATTTTTTTACTTTGTATCAGACAAGTTGGATTGGATTAAGTGATTCAGCGGTGGAAGGGATCTATAGTTGGGAGAGTGATAATTCCCTTGTCAATTATACTCATTGGGCAACCGAGGAGCCGAATGATTTTGGTGGGGTGGAGGACTGCGTTGCAGTGTACGCGGGTGTGTCAGCAGGATTTTGGAATGACGACTATTGTGACTCAGAGCACTATTACATCTGCGAGAAAGTTCAGGGTATGTCGACTTTATCGTGCTTCCTATGTTTTGCATGTATCTTCTGATCACCTAAGTTCGCGCACGTAAGCCACACACAAAATACTTCAGCTGCTCGCATGAGCTGATAAAACAAAACTGGTGACCGGAAATATTAATTGGTTGCAAGAGCATTGCACCAGCATTGCAGAGGTCATGGGTTCGAATCCCGTTGAGGATTTTTCATATAAGAGACAATGAAAAATTCATTTGGCATCAACGGGATTCGAATCCATAGCGAACCATCTGTGATGCCGGTCGATGTTCTATCACCTGAGCTATGAAGCCACAATACAGTTACTTAAATTGTTCAGATAATTGGGAGGAACACTTTTTCCTTTTTAACTACAGCCCGCACTGTAAATATTTAACAACTATTTACCGAAGTGGAGGTGGCTTGTGGTGGATATTTACCGAACCGCTAAGTGGCGCGGTAATTAAATATCCACCATGGCCACCAGCCACTGCAGTCACTCAGGTGAATAGCTGTTTGAGAATATGCTAAAACAGTGACTAATAGAACGCAAAAAAGATGATTTTAATTAGTTCAGTTATTCCTGTAACGGATTACACTATTTTCGTGGAAAATCCCGCGCGAGTTGCTCGATCAAAGGGGAATAGCAACGGTTAGTCGGAGTGAAGGTCGCAAATTACAGAGCGCCTTTAACGCCCTCCACAGTTTTAGTACATACAGTACATTCATTTCATAAATATATAAATTTTCTTTTAATGGAGTCAAGCACATCATGAACTGAAGTCAAGTAGGCCGTGCAGTAGAATGTGACTTGCTCCTCAATTGAACGATCATCTGAGAGATATAATAAGATGGATTCATTCTCGTAACCAGAGCCTCGGATCGACCCAAGGCTCTGGGAAACTCTATGTCGGAGAACATGCGCTGTAGGGCTCTTATAGGCAAAACTTGGCTATTTGAACCTTTCGGTGCCTGCTCACTCCTCGTGCTAACATGAATGCACCAATTAAAGACGCTTTTGATTGTTCTTCACGAAAACCAATGACAAGACACTTTGTTTCAGGTTTCCCCAGAGCTCTTCTCTCCCTCAGTCAAGAGAAGAGCTCTGGGGTCGAGAGTAAAGATGGATTATGCTTCTGTACATCATTGTTTTAGGAAGTGGGTCCCCCACGATTGATTACGACGGGCAGTTGACGTATCTCGTTTTGTTTCTTGTACTCCATAGCGGGAATAGCCTGCGTCGCAGACGTAATTTAACTCCGGTACGTAACGTCTGCGGAGCAGCGCCGAAATCCTTGTTCTGGACCCCTAACGGACTCAACGAACCAGCGGAAGTGCGTTTCAAATTTCCCTTTATCCTGATTGGCTATTACCAGTCTTGTCAAACAGTTGTTATTCTTAACAGACCAATCATGGCGCGTACTCAAATCCCGTTACACTGCTAGAGGCCCAGAACAAGAATTTCGCAACTGGTTCGCAGAAGGACCGAACCAGAGGTTTGGTCTCGCCTGTGGCGCAGGCTCACTTGACAATATTTATACTAAACTTGTGAACCAATGTCATGAATATAAAAATAAATCTTAAAATAGTGAAATGATCGCTGGTTTATCACTGTATTCATTTTAAGGTCGCAACATCTGTCCTGTTAACTGGAGGAATTTTCGGGATTTCTGTTACAAGTTCAATGTCCATGGAGCTCAGTATAAAGATTGGCGAAGCGCTGAGAACATCTGCATGTCTTCAAATCTATCCACCGAACTCCTCAGCATTACCAGTGAAGCAGAACAGGTGTTCATCCTGAAGCAGTTGAGGGACATGAGAGTCTCCAGACAAGTGTGGCTTGGATTAAATGACCGCAAAGTAGAGGGGCGATATGAGTGGACCGATAAGTCGGTTGTCAAGTATAAGAATTGGGGGGCAAACCAACCACCAATGGGAGGTTTATCTGCACTGATCTTTGATTGTACAGTTATTGATCCCGATACTGTGAATGGAACATGGAGTACATCGTCTTGCTCTAATTTTCGAGGCTACATCTGTAAGAGAAGATTAGGTAAGCAGATGAATTAATCTGATTATCTACCATAAATACCAAGTTGAGTTGTTGGAGGAAATACAATGTTATCTGCTAAAGGCTTGGGATGCTTGGAATTCCAGAATCCCGCTAACAGTGCTCCTTTGTATTGTCATTTAACAATTATTGTCTGGTTTGGGGCATACAATGTTAACTGCAGTGATGCTAGATATGTTACCTAAATTGAGGCAAATATGCTTCAAATTACGCCTCTTTTTCTGATTCAATAGATGTCTTTTAACTTGTATTGTTAAGTTGATTAAATATTTGAAGTTGATACCCTTTTGTTTTTTGTGGTGAAGAATAATGACCAACTAAAACAAAAAGGTGTCGATTTTGACATGCACTTTTATCGTTGAAATTTGCAACAACTGAATCCTCATGATCAAAAGTTACTGATGAAAGTTTTCAGACACCTCAATATATTCCTTACAAAATTAATTATAAAATGTCATTTACCTAAATAAAAACATTGCTGACTATGGCAATATTAAAACATGCCTCTTGGGATCACTAGTTAGGGCCAACATGTGGTCTTTGGTATGATTATATGTTAAAAGAAGAAAAAAAGTAATGTACTTTAACTTGGATTCATGTCAATACAGTGGGAACTGGATCTCTTGAAATCATTATTAGTGAGTAGAAGGAATTTTTTTCAGGTGTCGGTCAGTGCAATTCTCCGTTTGGAATGGAAGACGGCCGCATTGGCGATAATCAAATAACTGCCTCAAGTAGCTTAAACGTCTCATCTCGTGCAAGCCAGGCACGTCTTCGGCTTCGAAATGATAATTCAACCATCGGAGCTTGGTGTGCTGCACATAATAAAGTGGTGAGTGACTCACCTTACACCCGTAACTGACTACAGTGCTGGGTATTTCACCCAAGGTCGATTTCTTGCAATAACTTTGATTTTAAATAATCTTGGTGTATCGACTTTTCTCTACTCGAAATCTTTGCTGGCTTGAAGTAATCTTCTTTCCATAAATTAATTTAGTTTCTTGTCCACGGGGGAGAGATATAGTAATGCCTTTCTATTTGTTCATTTCCAGCCTGAAGTAGTCACCTCTTGGTAACAACTTTTGTTTCTTTATATTTGGGACTCGTCTCTTAATTCAGTAAAACGTGCATCGCAGTTTTGTGGATGTCGATGCTTGATCATGAGTATGCATCTCAGTCAGTTATGTGGAGACTTAAAGTGGCACGAGCGTCAAAGTTTGGCTTAGTTTATGGCTTTACGCTAAGTAAGGACTGGTTTTTTTTTTCGGAAAAAGAGAGGTATTTGTCGTGCCATTTCAATCTCCACGACAGACCGGATGGAAGGGGCTATAAGGATGTTGTCTTTAATGTCAAATGAAAGGGCTCAAGGTTCTTGCGTGTATGTTAACAGACGTCAAAAGCTCTCCACCTGTCCGTCAAAGACATCGCTACACCTACAACATCGGTGCGAAATTTCAGTGGAGTCCACGGTCTCATTCATGCTATCCAGAGATTTTCCTTTCGTCCTGAAAGCGTAATTGGGGAAGTCAACTTACATCAACTCACGTATAAGGAAATACTTCCTTGTGTTGATATTTCATGCCTTTATTACCTTTATTACGTACTTGTAAGCTGGACAGATGTAACACATTACTTTACGGCTTATCACAGTGTCTTATTAAGAAGCTTCAGCTGATACAGTCTTGCGCAGCTAAAGTCTTCATCAGTCTGGATTTCGGATTCCGGATTCCGAATTCCTTCACGTACATCGGGCGACGACTTCCCCTTATGTCTTAAGTACATGACTGATCAGTTAGAATAGTATACTGGTCTCTACTGGTATTCGCTCGTTACACTCCTCCAATAAGTTACAACTTAAAGTGACCAGTAACAACTTTTTGATGGACAATATTTAATTTTTTGAGAGGCTATAGAAATAAACCTACTTGAAAAGAAGAACGATAAAATATAGGGGAATCTTTGCTACATTTTTGCCTCATGAGTATAAGCCCATCGTTGTCTAATTACTGAGCCAATAAATCAGTTCACACTCACTCATCCTCA
>NC_090876.1:20463461-20470961 GCF_036669935.1 Montipora foliosa
CATTTCTACTGGAGCGACCGAAGCCCATACAGACTCACTGCTTGGGATCGTGGATATCCGAGAGATTATAAATTACAAAGTAAGTCTTATAGGGAAGATATCTGTTTACAAACATACTTTTGTTATTCAAATTTGCCAACCACAGGAACAAAAGAGCCTTTGTTTCCACAGCCATTGAGGCTCTGGTTGGCACATTAATGACAATAGGTGACGTCAACAATATCTTCCCTATTGGCAATAACGATTAAAGAACCAAAGACAATACCTCACGGTGACATTGTTTTCTTGAACCGTTCTGTAAGTTCCGGGCCGCGATTCTTTGCAATTTTCCAATGCAATCAATCCGGAAAGAGGTGGGGCGGTAACTTACTATAGGACCTGATGAAACGAGGCAAGTAATTCTGGATCTTTGAATCAAGCAGAATTTTAAATTCAGCAAGCATGCCGTCTGTGGAAAATATAATCCGTTACATTTGCTTATCATACGGCGCTATTTTCTGAGAGTTATAATAAGCTCAAGTAAAGTTAATTCACAAAAAAAATAATAAAAACATACAGTTTTCCAAAAATGCGGTCGACAATGATACCAAAAATATAAAAGCATACAGTTGTGAAATCACAACGGGCAATATTCAGTTCATCCCTAGTAACGTATCGTAAGGTATCCCTTCGGATACGTCCCAGGAAACAGTGCATGGCATCCGGGGATAAGGTTCTACGAGTTAGTGGGTCTTAGATCTGATTAGAGTGTAATGTGAAGTGCTAGTTTTCTCCCCTCATATGAACCATGTGAGCGTTACCTCTACTAATGGAAATGGGGCCACACAAGGACAGAGAAAAACTCTGACCAGGGTGGGAATTGAACCCACGACCTCACGACCTTCGGGTTAGATCACTGCTGCTCTACCGATTGATTCAAATGGGAGCAGGTTCACGGCAATGAACATGTACACCTTCCTTGTACTTGTACATGTTCAGTACCGTGACTTTAACATCTTCAGTTCCCACGGCCTGCTCCCGTCTGACCTTGTAGCTCAGTCGGTAGAGCAGCGGTGATCTAACCCGAAAGTCTTGGGTTCCATTGCCACCCATTTCTATCAGTAGGGCTAGCGCTCACATGGTTCATATGGGGTAGTAAACTAGTACTTCGCATTACACTCTAATCAGTTAAGTCTGTTCAAATATAAGTGCTACACGGCCAACCTTAAAAAAAAACGGTTTATTCTAGCTGAGGACACCTTTTGAAGTATCTGTTAGTTTCTCTTTATCTATGCCTAAGGTTGGTGTTGACAAACGTCAAATTGTTGATGCTGAGTTGTCTGATTTTCCTTACCTATATATATATGACTTGAATTGCGCTGTCTCTTGGTAAAACTCAAGACCTAGCGGGACTTTTTATCAAGAACACGACGTGATATCTATAATTAATTAACTGCCTGTTGGAAGTCATTAACGAAATAAAATTCCATGCACATAAATTAAAAAAAGAAAGGTATAATAAGTCTTTAAGTTTTTTTTTTATGAGACTGTGTGTAAACGAAAAGGATTACGCTAACCCCCGTTTACGTTATAGTAATAAAGGGGAGTCAGGGCGGCTTAGCGGTTATGAACCGTGCCTTTCACCTCTGCGATTCCGGTTTAACCCTCGGCCTCGAGGTCGTATGTGGGTTGAGTTGCTCTCACTTTGACTCCTTGGGTTTTTCTCCGAGTACTCTGATTTTCCTCCCTCATCAAAGTCGACTCTCAGTCAATTACATCCGGCTGCCGGCGGATACTTTTGATAGGGATAACCTCTGGTATCCTTCCCTTCACTGAAGTGAATGAATGTATTACCTTAGACTACAGGGCCTGTGTGGAGATTGATGCATCCAGAGGAGCTTGGAGAGATGTCAGCTGTGGTGAATACAGACCATTCATTTGCAAAAAGAAAATGGGTGAGAAAGGAATGCGATTATCTTTAATTATATGTGATTATTTTTGATTTTTGGCTTAAAACAAAGTTGGTTGGAGCATGTTGAATGTAAATATGATTCATTGAAAGCAGCGACGATGTGTCCCTGAATCCGGCTTAACGCTCCTGTTTAACATTTTAATTAACGATGTTTTCCATTGTAAATTTACGTTAACGATTAAAAATACATTGTGCTACTAAACCTGCCTCTGTCGCTGTTTTCTAAATTTTTTGTACAGGATTGTCACATATGTGATGTTTCATAACTAGAAAGCTTTCATATCCTCGGACCAACCAGAAAACAAATCTGATGTTCCAGTCTTGAAAGAATGTCAGACTATACCCTTAAGGGTTAGCAAACAGCAATAAGCATGCAATTTTAACTTTAAAGTTAAGATTCAAATGCACTCTTTGAAAGTGCATTTCTGCATTTCTAGGTAATCTTGAGGACCATCTTTCCTTAATTTTCTCAAATTTACTGCACAATTACGACCTTTCTGCGACCTTCCTTTAAGGGGCTAGGTCACGATATTTTAGGTAATTTTGTTAATTACAAGCTCTAAACGTCAAATTGGCAGAGCAAGAGTCTTTCATTTGCAAAATCACGGCCACATAACAACTGAGAATGTTTTTCCAGCTGTGCAAATGACATTTTGATATAGATTGATATAAATTTGATGCCGATGTTTTTCAAATTTACTCAAATTCAATCCATTTCAATCCTCTCCAGTTTTGTCCATCCATGTTCCTTCTTGGCTTCCCTGTGTTTTGGTAGAGTTCTTCTATAGTTTTGAACAGTTATTTTGATATTTTAATTAATTCTATGACCATTCGATCAGTGCTGAAATTGCCTAAAATTGCGTGACCTAGCCCCTTCTCGTTTTTCTTCACATTTCTAAAGTATTTGCGTTGATGGCTGAATAGGCGGAATTTTTTGTAGTAATTTCAAGAAGTAGACTATATATTTGAACTCCACTTTTTTAATATAACGGTCCGCCATTACTTGGTGCGGTTCCGACTGATAACCTTTCAGTGATCTGGATCGAGGAGAGGATAAAGCGACGTCATTTACTCACTAGCTTAAAAATGCAGTGCGTGAATGCAGCTTAATTAGTGTGCAGCACGAGGGTTTTTGCCTTTCAGATTGTTAAATTCGTGTTCTGCATACTAATTAAGCCGCATTCACAAACTGCATTTTTAAGCTAGTGATTAAATGACGCCACTTTTTCCTCGATCCAGATCACTGAAAGCTTGTTAGTCGAAACTGTATCAAGTAATGGCGGACCGTTAAATTAAAAAAAAGTGGAGTTCAAATAAATAGTCTTCCATTTGAAATTACTACTAAAAATTCCGCCTATCGAGCAATCAAAGCAAGTACTTTCGAAATGTGAAGAAAAATGAGAGCTAATTTTTTCATCGTAGTAGCAGTTTAATGCGGTAACGTCTTTCCCTACCTAATTGATGTTTGTGTTTTATTTTTGTTTTTCCTTTTCTTCTTTTTTGTGATCATCAGTTTCCACGGACGGTAATAAGTTCCCTGTGACAGGCAGTAAGTAGTTCATCAAAAATGCCATGTAAGAATAGTTTTACCACCAAGACGTTAATGAAGAGTATTTTTAGCGCAAAATTACGTACTATATAAGCGCATTCACATCTAAGAAACTGAATGTGACCACAGTTTCCGCGTTTATCTATCGTTAAAGGAATTTCCAGTTCTAACTTGTTATTACACATGATCGTATCTTCCAAGGGTATATGGATGATGTATTCCCCACTGTCCGAATTTAATTGCCAAAACAAGTAACCCTTTGAAACTAAAAGCTTCTCGATGTCTCAGCGAACTACGAGGTGTATTTATCCTGCAACAACATTTGTCAAAGTTATCCTTTAATCGTTTCCTTGATTTGAAGGCACATGTTTTGAAATATTGTCTAGTATTTAGTTCTCAGCAACGAGCCTTAGCGCTTCCCTACTGAGGCAATGGTTATGCTTTTCAGACTGGATCAGTGCAACCAGTTACTATTGGCCACTGGATGCACTTGTCGACAATGGAACTAAAGTAGCAGGAACCACCCCAGGTTATGTCTATGGGAACGTAATGAACAAAACCGATCGCTATCAAGTCGGAAGAGATGCTTTATGGTTTGCCAGTTATAACGCATACGTAGAAACCGGTCCATTTTCAGATGATTGTATCACCGACCCCAGTCAATGCATTAACGGTATCACAGTCTCGTTCGTGGGGCAGTTTGAGGATGGTGCACAAATGTGGACCAGAAACACGTTCATCGTAAACACGATAGGGAACGAAGTACTGCTTCAAGGGAAACCTGGATTTGCAGTGTATGTCGCAAACAGTCAGCTTTATGTAACGGTCGTTACTCCAACAAAGTACTGGACGTTGAATGAATCACTGACCACTGGCAACACGGTATGGCAGCACGTGATGTTTTGCTGGCAACTGGAAAAGGGTCTAGCATTGTACATAAATGGAACAGAAAGGTCAGTGACAAATTTTGTAATGCTTTAGCTATAGTGGGACTTACACTCCACACAAAAAAAAACTATTTCAGTGGTTCAGACTGTTTCAATCAAAAACAGTACTTTAAAAAAGAAATGAAATATGTCAACCTTACCTTGATTCCTACAACTATTCAGTCTTATAACTATACTGTTGCAAAGAAGAAGGCAGTTCTGCATAAGATTGTACTTCAGCAGTTGAAGAAATAGTTTGTTTGCCAAGGACCTGTTTTTATCTTTCACAGAATCATACGTGTTTTTCCTACTTTAGATCATTACTTCATCAAGGAAAATCTTCCGTTTATTCTGGTAATACAAGTCTTTCACTGATTGTGGGCAGCAAGTCAATTCAACGGACAGCTGGTGGTTTTCTGGTTCGTTCATTGGCCTTATGGAAAAGATTTTTCTCTCCTCGAGAAGTGAACAAAATATATCTTGCTGGTAGGAATAGATTGTATAAAGTTAACGGTTGAATGAGTAAAATCATCAAGAGGACTCTGGACACAATTTACAGCGCACCATCACGACAAATGTTTTAGTTTTTGAGATGATCTGTGCCTACGATCAACGAATTTGTTACAATAGCATGTCACACGCAGTTGTATATTTTGTAGTAAAATATTGTTATTGAGCGTTTGGTCCGCTTGAAGGACGTTTGTCAGTGCATATTGTGCTACTTCAAAATTTCGTCTTAATTGTGCTGTCAGAGTTAACACAGCAAAAGTCGTTTTACCCACAGCTTCTTTAGTCAGACACACATGGGGCTCGCCCCAGTTGTTCAAAGGGTGGAAAGCGCTATCCACTGGCAAGAGAAAATAAAGTGGGAAGAGACGACATGTCCCATAGATACCCTTTTCCATAGGTAATATGTCTCAAGTTATTTTTAGATTGACTCCCATGCTGTACGGATCCCAACGAGATGAGGTAACAGCCAATCATGTGGCTGGAATGTGTTCCGCGTGGATAGCCCATGCTCAGAGAACACATTGCCGCCATATGTTTTGCTGTTGCCTAGCGTGGGAGAACGTGGGAGTCGATCTAAAAATAACTTGAGACATGTTACCTATGGCAAAGGGCATGTATGGGGGATGTCCTTTCTTCCCCCTTTATTTTCTCTTGACACAAGATAATTCAATTGGTTTTGCTAGTGTTTGTCCACTGGATAGTGATTTATCCGGTGGATAGCGTTATCCACCATTTGAACAACCGAGAACTCATCCCGAGAAGACCATTACCAGAAATTTAAGACAAAATGGCGGACGCCCAGACTCGACCCAGACCTTCCACTCTCTAAGAATGGCTGCCGATCGTTATAGAGAAATGTATGGAGAAAATTGAAGAAGTGGAAATTTCAGATCTAAAGTGGCATACACGTTATTTGCCGACCTCTAAATGCAAAGTGTACGTACCATATCATTATTTACGGTAGTTTTGGTCTCTCGAAAGTTCGCCAACGTGCCGCCAACAACACATTTTACGAACGGCTGTTACAGTTCCTTGAGCTCTCTAATTCTTTCAAAAAAGCTCAGAGGTGCCTACCTTCCCTCCACATTTTAGAGCATTTCGTTGATGTGAATCCTTGGTGCCGACCTCTCTAATCGTTGATCGATGTTCAAACTCTAAAACGTGATAAAAATTAGCCTTTATCCATTCCCCAAATTGCCGCCCAAATTGCGATAAAAGAGGTAAAAATACATCCATTTCTTCGATAAAAGAGGTACAAAACGCACCACTGCGCTTATTATTCCTTGTGAAAAGTAGGGTTTCTGTCTCCAGTTTGTTTTGATCGCCATCTTTACAGGTGGGTACCTCATATATGATTATTATTATACAGAATATCGCTGGCTAAGTGTACTGTGGGCCCTGATTTTTGAAAATTATTTTTACTCTGCCAAGTCACACGCATGAAACAAAGTTGTTTCTTCTCTCTAAAATCGTCATTCGAACAGGAGCCCAGACTCTAGTTTCCCCTTTTTTATTCCCCCTTGTATTGACAACCTCAAAAAAGAAATTAAATTGAACAGATCCTTTGATAGTGTATTATTTCAGTCCTTGTTTTTTCTATGTACTGCTTTCTTTATGCCGCCATCTTGATAATTTGAAACCTCGTGCCAAATACTTCGCGGGCGCAAAATGTCGCCGATTTCTGGTAATGATCAACAACTATTTTGCAAAGTAAATAACCCTCTGAAAACAGAAATGCCAAGATGTCTCTAATGCCACACCAGAAATAACCTATGGACTCCTGTATAGTTACGTTAGTCTCGTCATCTTTGAGAAGGAAACAGCCGGATATTCCCTGAGAATAGAGTAGGGAAAACTCTTACTCCTAGAGCTTCGTGATTCACAGTGCTACGCATTCTTGAGTGTGGCAAAATTGTTTTTTTTTTTTTTTGTATTTTAGAGCTTGGTAGTTGTCAAACTGGTTGGAATGTATTCGGACAATTCTGTTATCAGTTCAACCAGGACAAGAAATCCTGGCATGCTGCAAGACTGGCATGTGTGAGTCAACAGGCAGAGTTAGCCAGCATTCATTCCCCAGTCGAGCAAGCGTATATAACGTTAGAAGTAGAAGCTTATGGATTGGATGCATCATCAGCTTGGATTGGTAAGAAATTCTTTTTGTTGCTTTTTTTTTTGTCTTCTGAACTGTTTGACTGTGCTTCGTATGTACTTTGCATGTGTATTTAAATGGTAGTTAGGCCTATTCTGGGGCCTTAAGTCGCCTTAAGTCACCTTAATTCCACAAACAAAACATACCTTAAAGTTAGCCTAAAACAGATGGCAATGAGTCAATAAAGTAGTCGCAGATCAAGGGAGGCATCTTAATGTAATTGTCTCTTGGTTGTTTTCCAAAAGAAGAATAATGGGTGAGCCAGGGGTTGCCTCCCGATACCCATTTGAAAGGTGCTGCCATAACACATGGGAGAGGCTAGAACACACAAGAGGACATGCAGCAGAGATACATGTAAGGGTTTGCAGGAATCATGTAAGTCCCGATTAAATATCTGTGACAAGCCCTTTTTTTA
>NC_090876.1:20473461-20483461 GCF_036669935.1 Montipora foliosa
TAACAAAAAGTACAATTGATAAAAATGAGAAAAGATGGATGGAATGATAAAAAGACTTCATCATCTCACTCGTTGATCGAAGACTGCAGTTTAGGCAATTCATCGCTTGTGTTTATTTAATAATATTTTAGCCAATAGGTAAGTTCATGCCATATTTTACTTCGCAATTACTTTGTTGGTTTAAGAATATCGAAGGTACGTTCTATGTACTCTTTTAAGGACGCGCGGCATGAATAGTTAAAAGCCCGGTAGGAACATTTGCGTAGTGTGAGATGCTGGGTGGGGCCTGGGGTGTCCAGGCCACCCTCCTCCTTGAAGAAATATAAGAGTCAAAGGGCGCTTAGGCGGCGGACATTTTTCATTTTGAAATTTGTTTTCCTTAGCCCCACTGGTTTTGGGGCTCGGAATCCACTTTATATGTAAGCCTGGCTCTGGCAAGTTTTCAATACTGTGAGCATTTTCTACAAAAGCAACATACAAAAAGTTATGAGCAGCAGCGGGGGATAATATACCAGCTGATAGCAGCCAGGTAGAGATAGAACTGTTGGAAGCTTTAGCTGAAAGTTGTTTTAATGCCAGTCACTGGAGCACAAGAAGACAAATATTATCAATTATGGCAGACAAGATACCGTTGAAGGAACTCCAGCACTACATTCCTGGTGTTACCTCCTACAGATTTAACATAGCGAGGCATCTCAAACTACTCCATGGCAAAGGAACAGTTGTCCTCGTTGACGTTGCTAGGCGTATGAGAGTTGACTATGCACAAGTTGATCATTTCCCGAGTTTTATTCAAGCTTCCATGTTGTTCCAGACCTTCCCTTTGGGGAAAAAAATGTTGAAATTGTCAACGGGGTATGTCATTAAAACACCCAACGTTGTCCGCATGTTGATACCGGAACGAGTCACGCAGCAGTATTATCAGCTCTGTAAAGGGACCGGGTTCACGCCAATGAGCAAGAGCACTTTACTCCGAGTCGTGGATGCATGCTCCGCATCAGTCCGCAAATCCCTTCAGAGCCTGGACAACTTTTCTGCCTAGGGTTCTAACACCTTCGATGACCTTTGTGAGACGGTGGACAGAATAGCAGACTGAGCCGAGTCACAGGCCTGGGCTAAGGAAACAAAACAAAAACTCCGGGATGCTAAACACTATTTGAGAGCTGATCACAAAGTAAGGCTCTTAAGCTAGGTAATGATTGGGTGAAGGTTTTCCTCATCAGCGTTTGGCCATAGAGTACGGAAGAAAATATTCCAAAACAAGACCAAAAAGCCCTCCCAATTAAAACAAACCCCACATTTTTGAAGACAAAAACTTCTTTGCTCATATGCCAAATAATAAATTGTATTTGACCAGTAACACGCGCTCTAAGTGTCAGTGTCCGAAGTTAAATTAAGGTGAAAACGATCTCAGATTTCAATAAGTTAGCAAAATGACCCCCAAAAGGGGTTTATAGGTTTCTTAGTCTGTTCCTGACGAAATGCAACCATGATCGTGTTGAGATTTGCTGTGAATGCTATAAGTTAAACGAGGTTCTTGCTGACATCGAAATTGCCTGTAGCAAACTCGTATCTGAGGAAGAAAGAGAGGACACAATGTTTATGTTCCAGCAGGTAAAGGATGACCTCATGGCTTGGAAAGCGCATCAGCTAAGATCAGTTAACCAGGATCAAGCAAAATTTGATGCCTTAGATATCCTTAACCACGATTCACCAATATTGGTCATGGACTGGGCAATGGAATACTTACAACGCAAATTTAGAGAATCTCCATGCGACTGGCTCGCTAAACGTAGCATCCCATGGCATATCACTGTTGTTCTTACGCGCCGAGATCAAAGTTGTCCTCTTGAGAAGCAAACCATCGTGCATGTATTCCAGAGCTGCCCTCAGCTATCTTACAAGATGTACTCGTTACACTAAAGGAACAGCGTCCAGAATTAGAGAAAGTCTACTGCAAACAGGACAACGCTGGATGTTACCATTGTGGTTCAACTATTGTTGGAAGCACATCAGCCAGTGGAGCATTGGGTGTAAAGGTGGAAAGGCTTGACTTTTCTTATCCTCAAGGTGGTAAGGGCGAAGCAGATCGTCAAGCCGCTACTATAAAAGGCCAAATCGGTATGTATTTAAATGAAGGGCACGATGTAAACAGTGATTGCATGAGTGAAAATGTGGTTCGGCCGGGAATTGAACCCGGGTCTCCAGATTACTAGTCGGATGCCTTGACCACTCGGCTACCCAACCACGCTGGCGACGTGGTTGTGTATTGACCTTACTGTGGCTGGCTCCAGGGAGACAATTCAACACAGCGTGGTTGGGTGGCCGAGTGGTCAAGGCATCCGACTAGTAATCTGGAGACCCGGGTTCAATTCCCGGCCGAACCACATTTTCACTCATGCAATCAGTTGTCCAGATTCCTCTCCTCAATCTACTGTTAATTAATCCAACGATGTAGTCACTAGCCAGTAGCAGTGAACTACTACTGACTGATCCTTTTTGAATGAAAAACGTAATGTGCCGTGAGTGGGAATCGGTTAGCACACCTGATATGTAATATATATATATATATATATATATATATATATATATATATATATATATATATATATATAGCATTCAATCTAAAATCTCACTATGTTTATTCTTTGCACGAAATTAATGTGTGCGGTCTTTTTACAACTTACTTCTCCTAACATGAAAAAAGAGGGCAGTCATGGCTGCGATGATGCGTATTATTCAATTGCGTGACGGATCAGATGACTGATCGAACCGCGTTGAACGGTCCTTGATTGTTGCAGTGTATCAGGTGTTCTTATGTCTGCCAGCGCAATACCAAAACGTGTTCTGATAGGAAAACACCGCAAACATCAAGCTGACTTACTCAGCAAAGGTAACTTGTGAAAAGGAGAAAGCAGAATTCAGCACGAAACAGACATGTCATGACGAGCCGAACATGTTAAGACGAGGTCAAGAGGTGAGTCACAGCAGATTTTGTGAACGTTTCTCGACGCGTTTCTGTTAAGTGTAACTCTACATTCTGCTCTGATGCATATCTAGATTATTCCGTTGATTCTGCTTCGCTTAACAGTTCAGAGGAGCTTCACATTAGAAACTTTCAACTGCAAACATGTTTGCGACGGCCGCAATCCTTGAAGTGTTTATACTAAATTTGCTGATTTCAAAATGGTGGATATCGAAAATTGGCTTACTTCAGGAATGTATTGTTGTACAAATACAAAAGATCCCAAAGAAATTAAACGGTAGAAAGTTGAAGCCATCCTTGAACATGGCTTAGGAGATCTTCTGGTCGGTTTCATAGCGTACCGCGAGCATTTTTGTCTCGTTTGTTAGAAGTATCAACGAGTCCATTTTAGAGTAGCTCTAGTTGCACTTGAAATAAAAAATCATTTTATTTTAAAGGAAAGTTTATGAGTTTGTTTTGCTGCCAATCAATTGTAGAAGCATCAGAAAAATGGAATTAGTGTGAAAGTAATTTAAAACTTGCGAAGAACTGACTCGACAACGTTACAAATTATGACAATTTTGAAGGTTTTGTTCAAGAAAATACTGTAAACCGTTTCAAGTTGATTTCTTCCATACAAGCGAGAATTCTAACAAACGAACATCCTTGTAATATGTATGGGACCTAGGCCTACCAATGGACAAAATATCGGCGAAATTGAATTTTGAGCCGTGTCCGCGATTTCTATTATTTTTACTAGCATTTACTCTTAATTCCTCACCTTTGTGAGGAGCAGTGATATGATGCCTCAAAATATTTTTGCAACTTCAAATAACAAATATAACGGATGAAATAACCAAAGAAATATAAGCTCAGTAGCAAGATGCAATGCTGATGTAAGCTTCACTATAATTTACTAAAGAAGGAAAATGTCTTTGGTAAGGTTGAGAAGTCTTACACTAAGCATACAATTCTGTTCGACTTACGGAGTTAAATGCGTTCCGGATGGCGACGCTCCTCACAAGAATACATGATTTAGTCTAGCAGAAGGGATTAACCAACCTTTATCTGTTATTCCGGCTCACAAAATTCCAAATCTTGACTACATATTTTGTAACTAAAAGCATGCACGATATGTATAATAACACTGCACATCCACAAAAACCCCACAACTCCGAGGAAACCTGCTCTAATTTGCTCTTTGTACAGGGTTCATGCGTAATTTGATAAATGAACTCACAGCCAAAGCTCAAAGAAATTCTTTTAAATTTAAGTGCCAGGAAAGAAAACCAGCCATACGCATAAATTCACGTGTAGGGCAAGTGCTACATTTAGGTGCTGGGTGTACTTTTTTCATATCTCATGGAGGAATAAAAATGGCAACCGTGCCACAAAATCTCACAATATTCTTCCTTTCAAACCTCACTGTTCTGATGGATCGCGTAGAAATGCGTCATGTAATTTTTAGCCTTGGGTTTTGCATGTGCAGCTGAAGGAAGGTTACCGATTTTGAGAATGTTATGACTCACGCGAGTTTACGCATAAAGACATGGACACTAGTTTGGAGAATCAAAATGGTGGACAAAAGATTGTTGATGATCACGGATAGGGAAAGAGCCTATAAAGTGTCAACAATGACCAAGAAAAGTAAGTTTCATTGAGAAAGACCTGGGCATACGGTACTCGTTACGTTATATTGGAGTGTTCTGCCTAACTGGAGAAAGACAAGAACATTATTTTATTGGTTGAGTTCCCGAAACGGAACAACCATTGTTTGATGCCATTGGAATGGTTTATAATTTCCCAAATTGACAGTACAAGCTGCAGGAATCTTGCATATAAGTTTACTAAGATAACAATAATTATTTATCGCTGCATTTGTGAAATAGTTTGAGCTTAAATAGTTTGACTTCCTTGTTGTTTATTATTGGGTTGCCAAACACAGTCGGAATCTCTGTAGCGTTTCGTCGTTTTCTTTTTTTCCGTGTCGGTAAAAGTCTTGCCTGTCGGTCCCCTGCTAAGTGGTATCTTTGTGCATAGAGCTTTCTGCTCGTATTTTCTTAGGATAGAGAGGGTAGTGGAAATGCGTAGATTTCTCTGGTGGACACAGTAGAATGATAAACTTAACCTGCAATGGCGTCGAAAGTCATGTAACGGGAATGGCGTTTTAGTGGATCTTTGATCAAAATATACCCTTATGAAGCTCAATAATGGCAAGTCAATTGGATATTGAACAAGAGAGGCGTTGGAATCTTAGAAGCGACGAGTAATGGACTTCGACAACAATCTATCGCCCGTCGAGCCGAAATGAAAGTGAGCTGCATTTCAAATATTTTACCAAGTGTGCTGTTACGTAGAACACTGAAACCAAATGGAAAATTCTCTGGTAACTTATGGATGGGTTCAACAAAGACAGAGAACGAATCGAACACCTTAAGTGGATCTGTGATCAACTCTGCACAGTCTACAGGTAAAAAAAATAATTGGAAATGTGACAGCCAAGAATTATTTGAAAGAAAGCTTGTCGTCTATTTTGTGCTTCATTATTCAAGGAAAAGGTACCTCATGAAAACGGTTTGATCCTGGAAGTTTAGTTTGTTGTAATATTGCGCATATTTGACACGATTGAGTACTTTCTCTTCACGCACGTAATGAAATACGAAGGGGTTTTTGCGTCTAATAGCAAATATGTTGTTTGTTTCAAAACATTGTTCGCTGGAAAAGGTGGCCTTTATGAATTCATCATGTTTTATAATATGCGAGCTTTTTATGGCAATAGTAAAGCATTTTCGTGTCAAAATGAAGTTAGCGTCCTTCTGTTGTGCTAACTTATTAAATATAAATATACATTTTGCCTCGTGAGTTTGTTAATCTCGTTAACCAGCAATGGCGTCGAAAGTCGTTGCAACGCGGATAGCGTTGTAGTGCATCTTATGTTGTTTGTTTCAATAAAATGTTTCGCTGGAAAAGGATTCCGTGATATTTTCTGCCTTTGTGAATTATCATATCATGTTGTGTATTGAATTTTCGAGCTTAAGGTTGAAATGTGATACTGGAGGATATTTTTAGCATTGCTCACGAAAATAAACAGGTCTGTTGGAAGCGTGCTTGAGTTTCAACAAAATGAGCCCCAAAATCAGCACAAAATTGTGACGCCGATGAATAAGAAAGTAGCTGCTATTTCCAAAATGTCGGAATTACCTGGTGATAAATAACCTTGTCTCGGAGAGTAAATTTTTGACTTCGGAGAAACAATGGTCGACCCTCAAATGTTTGGGCGATTGTGATCTTTGTTTTGACTTGGCTCATTTATTGTCAAACTTTATAACACTTGACAGAAAAAGAAACTTACGAAAACCCGGTATCTTGCCATCATTTGACACAGATGCTTCACTGTTTGGCGAGTAAACATGCCGCGGTAACTTAATCACGGCGCCCGCTGAATTCCGGCGATGTTACTTTCGATTTTGCGATTTATTTGTGCAACCAAAAGTACAATGACACAATTGAACGTAGCAAAAATCTCCCAAAATGTTTGTCGCTGATCGTAACTTTTTATATTCTATATTCACGGTTCAAAGTTAATGTTGTTTTGATGTCGTAAATATGTTATTATCGAGCGACCGTCCTGGAAACTTCCTTCTGCTCACTAACGAATTCTTAGTTAAAAGCGGCCTACAAGACTACCCAAACTTCTCCTTTTGCAAAGATGAACCAGAAAAACTTAGTCACCTCTTTTGGTCCTGTCCCAGAGTGACCGCTTTTTGGACCTTCTTAATACAACGCTTTATTTCGTCTCAGATTATTCCAGAAAACTACCAATTCAATCTTCTTATAGCATTAGGTTTGATGCCAGACTCCCCCAAAAATCATTGTCAAATGAATTTTCGCCTCCTGTTAGCAAGACCTTATATCTGGATTTGTAAAAACAATAAAACGCTACCAAAGGTAGAAGGCCTTTTCAGATGTCTTAAGTCGACCTATCTATTTGAACAAAAGGGCGCGGGCACCTTACAAACGAAGTGGGAACTACTGAAAAGTTTAATTTAGAAAACCGTTCTTTTTTCTTGCTTCTTTTACTTTGATAAGTCCCTAAACCAACAAATCCTTCATTGCCTTTTCACAACAGCCTTGCAACCGACAGCCTGTAAACTTTAATGCTTTGATTTCCTTTTCAGTATGGGAAGCAATGTATACTGTTTTACTGTAAATATGTGAATATGTTTATCCTGTAAGTAAGTTGTTTGTTTTGTGTGTGTGTATGGAATAAATAAATAAATTAATTAATCAAAAAAAACAAAAACAAAAAAAGACGTCCTCCTGCTCTTTCTGAAAACTGTGTATCAATTTACTTTTGCATCAATATTTGTTTTTGCATAAAGCAAGCTAACAAAATCTGTACCTTGCTGAGTTCGCATTTGTTGGCGTTAATAGTATTTTCGGTCCAATGCCTCTGTTTTACGAAGGGGTGTATGTTTGAGGTCACCCATCCAGATACTAAATAGGGCTTAACTTTAGTAGACTTTAGTATTACAAAGCTGTCAGATGCTCAGAGGACACGCTTAAACTTGTGGTGAAAGAAGTTGTGAGAGGGCTTGAAAATTATCAACATATCAGCCCAGAAGCCAATGTTTCTCACTTCCCATGTATTTTCTTCAATCTTTCGATTCTGGGTTCAGTACTTTGCTAGTAACCACATGTCTTCTCAGGCTATTTACCCAAGACTTCTACCATGGCACTTCAATGATAGACAATACCAAAACAATATCGTGCACTGTTAGAGCTACATACGACGCAAGGACAACTTGAATCCCCTGGAAGACAACACACAGCTCAGTTGACATTTTATATGGAATAAATCGCTGTGTTACTTCACTACCACACATAAGCACTGCGTGTCTATTTTTTCTAAAGGGGACAGGAATTTCTTCTTTCTGACAAATGAATAATTAATAGGCCGGTAGCCAGGTTTTTAACCTCAGAAAAGGATCTGTTTCGCCGTACGAACGTGTGAGGACCTGTAAGCCAAAGGGCCTCTGCTGGTATGACTTCTGGGTGACCCCTTAAATGGAACGGTGCACGTACCACAGGCAACCCAGTGTACCCTCACGGAGGATCTAGTTTTTGTTTAAACTATGAATTTTCCATAACTTTAAATTATCAATCAAGAATTAAATTTTTCCCTTCACTCCTCCCAGAACACATGCCACCAATAATAAAATCTACAGTCTCCTAACCTGAGCTATCCTTTTAAGTTGTTTCCATGTGTGTTCAGTCCTTTTAATGTCCTTTTGAAGCTCCCACCGCTAGGTTTTCCGTGGTCTCCCTCTCTTTCTTTGACCTTGGGGGTTCCAGTGCAAGGCTTGACGGCCAATGCTACCAAGGTGGTTTGCGTAGCGTATCTCCATCTGCTTTGTCTAATTTCCTCTTCCACTGGCGTTTTCTGCGGCCTTGCCCATAGGTTCTCATTGCTGATAGTCTCTGGCCAATGGATTTTTAGCACAGATTAATAAAGGTCTGGATCTTCTGTATAGATGCCTTGTTTTGTCCGCCGAGTTTCTGCTCCATACAACAATACCGACTTAACGTTTGAGTTAAACAAACGTGCCTTGGTGGTTGTACCGATTACACTGGAGCTCCAGACATTTTTTAGTATGTTGAATGCTGATCGTGCCTTGCCGATCCTAGTTTTCACATCTGTGTCTGTTCCCCCCCTTTTGTCCATTACACTACCCAAATAGGTGAAAGACTCAACTGCCCTCAGTTCCTCCCCTCAATTTTGACTGGCTCATCAGTGTCTGCATTGATCCTCACGACCTTTGTCTTCTGTTTATTGAGCGTCAGTCCTACTGGCGCTGTGGTGCGCTGCAGGTCCGATGTTTTTTTTTCCTGCATCTGCTGATGGTTGTTTGGCAGAAGCGTTAGATCGTCCGCAAAGTCCGGGTCGCCCAACTGCTACCACAAGGTCCAATGGATCCCGTTTCTTTTCCGGGTTGTGACAGCTCTCATGATCCAGTCTATAGCCAAGATAAACAGAAAGGTGACAGGAGGCATCCCTGTCCCACCCCGGTCTTAACCTCAAACGTCTCTGTCAATTTCCCCTCATGAACGACTCTACAAGACAAACCCTCATAAGAGTTCCGGATCAGATTGACGAACTTCATGGGTACACGATAATGTCGAAGCAGCTTACATAATGTCTCCTTTCTAGACTATCGAGAGCTTTCTCGTAGGTAACAAAATGTACGTTAAGGGGGAAATTCAGTGAAACAACCTATTGAACTTTAAATCATGTCTTTCTTTTAATAATGTCTTTAAATAAATAAATACGTTTTGTAGCTTTCAGAAAAACAAACTTGCAATACACTGTAACTTTAATCATATTTAACAGTTATTTTCCAAAGGCAAAGTGAGTGTACATCTGAGACGAATTGTGTGAGTTTTACTTTAACAGGTGAACAACAGAGAATTGATAATGGCACAGTTTATTTCTGTTGTAAAGCTAAGGTCACGAGTGCCTGCGGGATGCCTGTCAGAGTGGGTGCCAGAGTAGGCCTGTAGTTGTGTGTCTACGTCAGCATCTTTCGTCGCTGTAGAGCTGTTGGAAAATCGTCAACAAGAAACTATTTCAAAAAAATAAATAGTGTTTCGTTTCCGAAATGTTAAGGGCAGTAGAAGAGATAAAATACAGTAGTATGGGTGACTCGGTCTTTCATATTTACTTCGCTTCGTGTATTGATACTCTGGAAAAACAAAGATAGAAATGTAGACGCAAACTCTCTGGAAGGTGAGAAGCCTGTCAAGGAATATGAACCATAAAAGAGAAGAACAGATACTTGTTTGTGTTCGCATTACATCCAAGCATAAGTACTACAAATACCTATTTTGCCTTCAATACCACTGCATACCATTTTAAATCCATTTTCTGTAAATCTTCCATTACATGTGTTACATGGGAACCTAGGCAGTTATCGGTAATAGTTTAAAAATAACTGGTTTCCTGTTAACCCATTTTATTACTACAACTCACCAGTA
>NC_090876.1:20493461-20510961 GCF_036669935.1 Montipora foliosa
CCCTTGTCGATTCTTCCTTGTCATCCGCTAAGTTGACTACGGTCGTGTATCATTAACTTGAACCTTACTTGTCGCTCTTGAAAAAAACTTCCTGGGAGGCCCACACCGTAATCATGTAAAGCACCTGTTTGATTGCTGTATTGCCAGCAGGGTTGTCCTGGTGGTGTAGTAGTTATCACACCCGACTAGTAACGACGGGACATGGGCTTAAATCCCGCCCAGAGCGAATCTTTTTTCAAAACGTATACTCATCGGTGTAGTGGTTATCACACCCGGCTAGCGAAGAGGGAGACGTGGGTTCACATCCCGCTCAGGGCGAGATTAATTTCCAAAGATCATTATCTGCGTTTAATCTGTTGGATTATTCCACTTTGACTCGTTGCTATTTATGTCAGTAAGTTTTTTATTTAGTTTGACAATGAATACCTCGTTATCAAAGATTCAAATGCTTTTCGAAGGTCAAGGAAGACCATTTCATTAACAGGCCTGAGGGACGTTTTACGAAAGTCCCGAAAGTTTTCGGGTCTCTTTCGGGAGTCACAATTTCCTCTCTATCTTACATTAAAGGCAGAGAGATTTTCAGACATCAAACTCCACAATCTTCTTGATTTTGTCATCTTGTGAGTAATTCTGCTGGGTTTTTTAAAGCTATTTCACGCTAATCTCAGATTCAAATTAACCAAGGAGTTTATTTCTCTACCCCCAAGAGTTGTTCAACGCTGATATTAGGCAAAAATTGACATTACAGGAAGTGACTCTTGAAAAACAAAAATAAGCAAAAGAAACTTCCACCAAAAAGTAGAAAAAAAGGAAAGCAAAGTTCAAACTAACCCTGCATTAAGTTAACCGGCTTTCGAGCAGCTGGGCACAGCCTACCAGCAAAAATAAGCGAATGGCAGTTTCGTAAAAGCTCGAATTTTTTTCAGAACTTTCGAAAAACGGAAGCCAGGTTCCATGGCACTCCGGACTTAATCATGGTCAGAAAATGCATCTATATACAGCAGTTAAGTCCATCTTGTGATTCCTTTATTGGGCACTAGGAAGCACATGTTCACTTTATCATGAAGCCATATGTGTTCATTAAAGACAAAGCAACATTCCGTCTCTTTTATTATTCGGTTATTTTTGATTTCTTTTCTTGTAGGGTTGAACGATAAGGGAGTTGAGAGTGAATTTAAGTGGTCCGATAGCACGAATGTTGAGTACACTAACTGGGGCGCTAAACAACCAGACGATTGGTTTAGCAGAGAAGATTGCGTTCACGTGAGACAAGATTACCGATGGAACGACCTGAAATGCGACAGTAGTCTGGGTTATATCTGCAAGAAGCCCAAAGGTATGCACTTTCATCATCCGTGAAAATAGAATGGGCAGGTTTTCCAAATAAATAATGTCGCGCATTAATTAAAAGTTGTCTTGCCTTTTCCTCCGTAATATTTATTTTATTTATTTTATTTATTTATTTATTACATTTGCCATTTTACAATAAATTACATTTAATAATTAAAGTTAAGATAAGAAATATGGCGAGGAAACCTAAAAGAATCCAGGAGGCTTATACGAGGTTATAGGTTTCCTCACAAAACAGAAATAATTAAATAACACAAATATAGCGGAGCAAAGCGTTCAGTTAGGTGTAACACAGGAGTAGGAACGAAGACTAAGGAAGGAATTAATAGCTGTTGATTAACAACTGTTCACGCTTGTGTTTAAAGGACAGTAGAGTTGGGGTATTTTTAATTTCATAACTAAGGGAATTGAAAGTTTTAGGGCCTTGAAAAGAGATAGAAAACTGCCTTATGTTAGTCTTGCAAAGAGGTAACCGAAAAAAGGA
Organism: Montipora foliosa; assembly: GCF_036669935.1. NCBI lineage: Eukaryota > Metazoa > Cnidaria > Anthozoa > Scleractinia > Acroporidae > Montipora > Montipora foliosa. The sequence goes on from NC_090876.1 coordinate 20,495,296, forward strand.
AGCGTGTCTTGTGTTGTAACTATGAATACTATTGTTAACAGAGAAAAAAGAGTCAAATTTAGGAGGGAGATTACCAGTACTAAAAGAGTACATAAATTTACCTAGTTGTAACAAGTAGATACTGGTTATTTTGAGAAATTTGCAATAAATTTGCAATGAGTTGCAATAAGTGAAACTCTCCAATTTAAGTGGCCGTGACTCTTGATTAAATTCTGACTCAGCCAAGTTATTTCAATGTCAAAACTAACGAAACATTGAATACCGACTCAATTTTGATGGTACATGCAGCTGAATGTATCTGTACATTCACGAGGGCCACCATGACCAGTGAGTAGGTCAAATGAAGATTACTAGCTTTGAGTAGCTGCTGTTTTGGCATTAAGGACTCGCACAAAGGTGATTTCTGTTGCATTAGTTGAAAGAGCGCCTGAAGTTTTAACAACGATAAAAAATTCAGGGAAAAATCACTTTGGTACACATTTTTTCCCCGTAGAATATATTGCGCCGAACAAAGTTCCTGGAAACAAAGGTAAGGAATTTCACTTCTAGTGTCTGGGTCGTTACTTGTTATCGTTATCTTCATTCATATATATTTCTATGATTATTAATATTTTTACTATTATACGTTCGTAGTTTATTCTTATTCCGCGTATACCGTCTATACCGCGTGTACCGTTTGATATATTGCGAATTCGAGGAATGCGGAATCATGAAGTTCGAGGAACATCTTCGTCTTGTAATTCATTGCATTGGTAGTACTAGAACACGAGAAAAATTGATCTGCAAAATCTGTGACGATGAAGCATCACGCGTGGTTTGCCCTTCCACCTCGCCTTTGTTTTTTTTTGTTTTTGTTTTTGTTTTTTTTTTGGTGAGTGGCATCTGCATTGAATTTGGTCGTTGGGTATAATGACTTTGATGGGTATTGAACGCGTCTTCTCTGTTTGTCATATGATTAAACACCTGTGAAACTTTCCCATGCACGGTCGGGATGGTTGCATTATAGCATCCTCAAAGGCTTCAATCCCAGCTAAAGTAGTGTGAAATAGTTCTGTGAACTAATATCGCGCATTTTACGAAACTTACTGCAACCACACTCCCCGAATTAAAGCCTCCTCCGCTGACATTCTAGTGGCTCGTCGTGCAATCTTTCCTCCACAATGCACGCCTGCTGAGACGAGCCACACTTTCCCCTTGTTTAAGCAACCACTACACACTTCCAATCTCTGAAAGTGTATTTAAACCCCTGTGAAATTTGAGATTTCAGTTAAACGGACTTTCAGCGTGTGTGTGAGGCATTTAAAAATAGACTTCGGCGTGTAAATGCCATATATAGACTTTTTTCAGACCCTCACTGTTTAACCTTTTATTTGTCCAGATCCCTTCCCCGCCCACGTAAATCAAAGAAACTTGTTTATGCATATAGAAAGGCAGATTGGGAATATTTAAAATCGCTGTTCTCACGCACACCGTGGCATTGTGCATATTTCGACGAACTTGGATGATAATTGGCAGGCGTGGTTAGATTTATTTTTTGAGTGGACCACTGTATTCCGAAGCGGCGGCACAACAATAAATTTAATCTCCGCCTGGCTTTCAAAAGAGCTCCTTAAGCTCTGCCGGAAGAAAAAATCTCTTTTTAGCAAGTCAAAGCAAGTAATCTCTGATCTCTTGTGGATGATATCGCACTTTAAATAACTTTGTTAAGAAAGCGTGTAATGCAGCCGAGCAGAACTACATCAATGACCTGGCTAATGAGCTTGCTACTAACAACAATCCCACTCCGTTTTGGAGCTTTGTGAAATCTATGCGTAAAGGGTCAAATAATCTCGTTTCACTTAATGTGGACGGCGTTACTCTTTCAAATGATCTTAACATTGTTGAAAGTATGAATGACTTTTTCTCCTCTGCGTTTACATCAGAGGGTTGCGATAATTTTCCCGAATTTGAATATGTCACCAACAGTAAAATTTCAAACGTTCTCTGTAACACAAAAGAAGTAGAAAAGCTGTTAAAAAACTTAAATATCTACAAGTCGCCTGGACCTGACTGCCTGCCACCTCGCATTTTGAAGGAATGTGCGAGTGTTTTGTCATCGCCTCTGTGTTTTTTCTTTAACAAATCTTTTTCAACAGGCAAACTGCCACATCTCTGGAAACTCGCTAACATCACAACTTTGTTCAAAAAAGGTAATAAGACTGACAGGAATAACTATCGCCAGATCTCATGAACATCAGTAGCGTGCAAGATCGCGGAGAAAATCGTTAGGTCTCGAGTGATGGATTTTTGGCAAAACATAAATATCTTTAACCCAAACCAGTTCGCTTTTATGGAGGGCCGATCAACGCTTTTGGAGCTTCTTTCTTGTTACGACGATTGGGCGAAATCACGTAACAACAGAAAGCCAACTGACAGCGCCTTTTTGCATTTTTCCAAGGCGTTTGACAGTGCACCTGAGTGCACTGCACGAACGTCTTCTTTTTACGATCGAGCGTCATGGTATTGACGGCAGTGCTCTCCAGAGGTTTCGAAATTTTTTTAACTGGCCGGATGCAACGCGTCGTCCTAGCTGATACTTGCTCGTCCTGGACTCCAGTTTAGTCAGGAGTACCCCAGGGAACAATCCTTGGACCCGTTTTATTTATTTTATATGTAAATGACATTTCATCAGGAATTTAACTGGTTAAACTGTATGCGGATGATACCAAGGTTTACAGTGAGATCCCCGACATAGTTAGAGACACTGCCATCCTTCAGTCCGACTTATTCCACCTTAAAGAGTTGGTCTGAGGCCTGGCAGTTAAACATCAATGCGAACAAATGTGAAATGATGCGAGTGACACATAATAGCGATAAATCTGTTCCACATTACTCCCTCGTCCCGTGTGGAGAACGTTTATTCTCAGTGAGTACTGTAAAAGACCTCGGCATCACAATTTCACATGACCTCACGTTGCTGAGTTAGTCAGTAAGGCCAATAAAGTTATTGGTCTAATCAAGCGAACAATCGGTTCTGTAAACAAAGAACTCTTTTCCGCATTGTACAAGGCTCTCGTGAGACCAATCCTTGAGTACGCTTCCCCTGTATGGTGCCCTTACCTTGGTTAAGAATATTGTTCTCTTAGAGAAAGTTCAGAGAAGAGCTTCTCGATTGGCCTTAGGTCAGCGAAGGGGAGAGATGTCATATGAAGATCGCTGTGAAATGTTGCGTTGGTCGCAGTTGACTGATAGAAGGCTATATTTTTCTTTGATTGAATGCTATAAACTTGTATTCGGCTTGAATAGCCTTTGTTTTCGTACTTTTTTTTTTAGTTTGCTTCAAAACGAACCAGGTCCAATCACAATTACAAACTGCAAGTTAAATCGGCGAACTGTAATTGTTATAAATATTCTTTCTTTGTTAAAACTATTTGCGAATGGAATAACCTGCCTGCCAATGTTGTTGAGATAGGAAATTTGAGACGTTTTAAAATAGCTGTTAAATCATACATGCGTATTTCTTAGGTTTTACCCATCTTATATTTTATTCATAAGCATATATTTTTAACTTTTATTTTTGGAAGTTTATTCACATTATTCTTAAACTTCCTTTTTAAGGTATTTTATTATTTTTTTTATTATGATACCTTAAATAAAGTATGTATGTATTTAGGACTGAATTGCAAAGGGCGCAGCTCACGATATCGGGCTGAAAGCATACAAAGGCGCCTCTGACTGCCGCTATACAGTCCGTTTGGTGTCGGAGCACAGCACCACAGCTAGATGTTAATTAGCTGAGAGTCGATTTTGATAAGGGAGGAAAACCGGAGTACCCGGAGAAAACCCTCGAGTCAGGTTGAGATCAACTGAACTCAGCCCACATGCAAGCCGGGGCCAGAGTTGAACCCCGGCTAGCAGTGGTGGGAGGCTCGATAGATAACCACTAAGCCACCCTTACTCCCCGCTCTTCGACTTTTCATAGCCTGTGTACAGCCGCCCGCTCCCAAAAAAAAAAAAAAAAAAAAAAAAAAAAATCGGAGAGGAGCGTCTGTGATTTACCGTTAGTAATCGTGTTCCGGAATAATTTTGTATACATTATTAAGTGATCTACGCTGACCAAAATTTACGTGGCTCATATTTCGTTGGAGCTAAATTCTCAAAATGGTGGTCAATGAGGTAGATTTCAAACGTGCATTGAAGAGCGTCTCCGATAGTTTTAAGATACCTTGGCTTTATAGCATAGAAGCACTCTTTAAAGGAAAGGATGTATTTGCAAGCCTTCCAACTGGGTACGGCTCTGATCTCCAGAGCAGCACAGATCGTTGCCGATGAGCTGTAATTTTCCTCGATGTGTTCAAATCTTCCAGGGCATTACGCTTTGTAGATTGTGCTTGAGAATGGCTAGGCTGGTCCGAGCGAGGCTTTGGGATTACATTGACTGGTAAGGAATAGCGGGAGACGTTTTCGAGTGGACAATCTTTTAAATAGTGCTATATTCACCTCGTGAAGAGCGCTTTCGTTTCTTTTGCGCTGACAACAATTCCTACATATGTACGTCGAATCGATTTCCACTTTACACTCCATAGATAACAATTCCGCTCGTATTTTAAAAGAAAAACCTCTTTGACAATCAAAAAGATTTTTATTCGTATTTTGTACCGTGTACACACGAACTCATCGTAAAATCTCTCACGGTGGTTCTCACGGTGTTGATGTGGATAAATAAAAATAAAAGCCAATCAAAACTCGTTGTTTCAATGATGTAATGGTCGATGGGTAATAACAAATGAAATCATTTTCCACACATTCCAGGAAAAAATTACGTGGTATGGAACACGCTCATCAACGGTAAATCACACACGCTCCTCTCCGATTTTTTTTTTCCGAGAGCGGGCGGCTGTACACAGGCTAACTTTTCATAATAGGTTAGTGTAATTAATTAGGTTAAAAAATCTTACCGCCGTGTCTTTCGGCTATTTAGCATTCACTCTGGGGCTACGAAATTTACGTCTTTTCAGCTTTACTGTGGAGTTGTCTAGCTGGTATAAATCTTCCCTTTCGTCCTTCCGTTGAACTTTCATCAAATTTTTGCTTTCACTCCTTCAAACAAAGTAACCGAAATTACAAAGGAATGGATCACTGGACGAGAATGTGAAATTGATTTTGCACTCTATAACCCATAAAGAGAACACGTGAATGCAAAGATGCCTTAAATCTTTAGGCATGAGTGAAACTTTTTCAGGTCGTTCTTTTTTGCTAAAGCTCCAACAGCGTCCATGGTCCGAGGTTTTTTTCCGTCAATATGAGATGAAACGGCATCCGAAACCTATCCAAACAGATGTATTTTGACTCTCGGTGGGGACAAATGTTTCTGAGTTTCGATCTGCTTCATAGGAATGTTTTAAACTTTGCCAGTGACGGATACGAATGGTGCTAATTGGTTTCTGTGTAACGTGTGAAAACCGTTTAACTTTATTGATTTTCACGCATGACCTCTCATGATAAGCAGTAAAAATTAAGTCTAATCGGACGCACCTGTTTTTATGTCGTAATAAGATACAACTGCGTGGATGTTTTTTTTTTTTTTAAATTAGACTTTATTCGGAGTTCTTTCTTGCATGTTAGTTCGATAGCGTGTTTGGTTCGATTACATTTTGTTCGAATACAATATTTGCGATAGTTCTAGTTTTGTTGTTGTTATTCGAACCGAGGGTCAATAAAAAGGGCTGTAAGTATACGTATCATTTTATAGTCGAGAAAATAAATGAAATGACACCCAAATTGGGGCCAAGACGGACGCAATGGTGGATTGACGAAGAAACAAGAAACATAATGACAGACAAGGAGGGATCAAGTACCATCTTGAACGACTAAGGCAAAACGAGCTGCTAACCGTGGTGTTATAACGAAGAAGATCGCCAACGTAAACGAAATTCTTGGAGGTGGAGGTGTGTTAAATGATGACTAGGAACTCAACATACTAGATCGCTTGCTTGAGAAAAAATTGAAAACTGGGGAGGAACGGGATCAGAACGTTCTGTCGTTTTGTGAATTAGACGCTATTCAACACGAAATCGAGGAATCAGAAAAGGTTCTAGAGAAGGTTGTGGATTGTCAGAAATGTTTTCAAGAGGCACTACATAGAGGTAACGATGAATTAACTGTTCAAGATGTTCAAGCAGATTCTGGTGATTTCGTCCAGGGATTTATCAATCTATGCAATCTAGCGCGATACAAGGAAAAGCAAAACTGCCAAAATTAGTCCTGCCGAGGTTTAGGAAAAAACTGGACCTCGTTCTGGGATTCATTCAAGTTTGCCGTTCACGAAAACGAAGCAATTACAGTGGTTGATAAATTCAGTTATTTAAATTTCCTTCTCGAAGGACCAGCTTCTCGAACAATAAAAAAGGTTTTCTGTGACCGAGGCTAATGACGCTTCAGCAAGATGTAGAAATCTTACAAGATAGCTTGGGGAAGCCCCAACAGATTATCTCCGCACACATGGATGAAATTTTAAAGGTACCAAACTGTTCTGGAGGTGAGCGTTCAGCATCTTCGCGGTCCGTTTACGATAAATTTAGTGTACATGTGCGTGAATTATCTTCTTTAGGCGTTGCCTCTTATCAATACGGCGGGCTGTTAATACTTGTCATCATGGCTAAACTTCCAAACGAAATCCGTGTACGAATCGCGAGAGAAACAAAAACGAGTGCAGTTTGGAAAATCGATGAATTACTTGATGTAACCAAGGAGGAAGTCGAAGCCCGAGAAGTTGGCGAAAATAGGAGAGCGACCGAAGATAGAAGTTTGAAGGTGACGGCCCATCAGCACAGGAATGTAAGGCACTATACGACGACCAGTACCTGGACGACGACCAGTACCTAGATTGAGGTCATCGAGATTTCCGCACTCAACTTTCCAGTCATCGATCTGTTCACCGTTGCCCAAGCCCGTAGACATTAACAAGTATCCTCATTTACAAGACAAACTCGTCGACCGATCGGAAAATGAAGATCCTATTGACGTTCTAATTGGCTTAGATCGTTACTGGGAAATCGTTACCGGAGACGCTATGCATAGAGAAGAATTTGATCCCACCGCCATAAACAGCAAGTTTGGCTGGCTTCTTTGTGAGCCCTTCAACCTTCATGATCCTTGGCACGTATCAAGAGTTATTTCAAACGTGATCATCTCTGGCTAGCCATTCTTAAACGAAGATCGCGAAAACGACAAGTTATTGAACACTCTCAAGAGATTTTGGGACACCGAGTTGATCGGGTTTTAAAACTGGCACAAGAAGAATCGAATGAAACTTCATTCATCAAGGCTGTAAGTTTTAATGGAACGCGCTATGTTGTAGGGCTGCCGTGGAAAGAAGATTTTGAACAAATCCTCGAGCGAGTATCGATTGACCTATAACCGTTTGCACTATTTACAAGTTGAAAAGAGCCTGGACCCGCAATTACTAGAAGAATACGACCAAATTATCCAAGAGCAGAAGTTAGTCAAGAGCAGAAGTTAGCCAAGTCGAAGCTGCCGATAAATTCCGCGAGAACGTTCATTTTTTGCCTCATCATGCTGTTCTCCGCCGAGACCGAGAAAAAACGAAGGTGCGAATAGTTTACGACGCCTCCGCTAAATCGTCTGGAAATCCTTACTCGCTGAATGATTGTTTATACGTCCGCCCAAATCTTACGCCACATCTTTTTGACGTTCTTGTTAAATTTAGATCCGACCTAGTGGCCTTGGGGTAGTCTCTCATATACCGGGCCCCGAAATAGTGAACAGAGGCTACAGACAGAGGAACAGAGGGTACAGAGGTATAAAGGAACAGTGGGTACAGAGGTACAGAGGAACAGCGGTTACAGAGGTACAGAGGAACAGTGGGTACAGCGGATCAGTGGGAACAGAGGATCAGTGGGTACAGAGGAACAGTGGAACAGTGGGTACAGAGGAAAAGTGGGTACAGAGGTACATAGGAACAGTGGGTAAGGAGAAACAGTGGAACAGTGGGTACAGAGTTACAGAGGAACAGTGGGTACAGCGGAGCAGTGGGTACAGAGGAACAGCGGGTACATAGGGACAGTGGGTACAAAGGAGCAGAGGAACACTGGTTACAGCGAAACAGCGGTAAAGTGGGACAAAACGAATACAAAAGTAGTAATTTATAGGATCCGCGCCCATCAAAACAATTTACCGATTTTACAGTTAAAATGCAGAATTTTTTAAAGCGTTCAGTTTTGCAACTTATGTGGGGTTGCCTGTCTTTGGTGCGAAGGGAGCAGCCGGGCGCCTCCAAGAGACCACAAAATCTTAGACCTTAGACAGAATACGGGTTAACGAGATAGGTTGGGTGTCGCTCTCACCTTATGGTTGTTTCACCTTCGGAATAGGTGTGATGTTAAAGCATTTCCACAGAATAGGGACATCACCGCTAGAAAGCTATGTGTTATTTTTTTTTTGTTATAGGCTCGGCAAGTTCATAGCCAATTTTTAAAATTATTCCCGGAGGAATGCGGTCAGGCCCCATAGCCTGGTTTGCCTTTACATGCACGAGCTTTCAGTGATAATGTACCACTTGTAAGTCTTGTAGGTACGCAATAATGTTGCCCTGCGGCAATGCGAGTATTCATTGTTGGAGTGAATAGGGGTAAAAATTCAGCTGTTGGACAACTCCTTGAGGAAATGGTGGGATTGCTCTGCATCCTTTTTTAAGCTCTTTTAGGTTGATCTGTATCCCCGATTTGCTCTAAACAATAATTCCCAGCCGGCTGGTACCTGCTTGGTCGTGATAACGTAGACCCGGGACCCTTCAAATTTAATCAAAAGCAGTCAGAATAGCTGTCAAACGGCTGCTGCCGCGATCGTGCGACCAAAATTGACAACCTTCCTCTAGATCTCAATGTACATTTTTTCATATGCTGTCAGCTCCACCTTATTATCAACCAAGACCTGAGTCACAAATTTATTTTAGCCACATATTTGAGGATCTTTCTTCGGGGTTACCTAGCAATGAAATCGTCCTGTAGTTCGCATCTGTTTAATCGGAAAGGAGGCTCGCTGTTTTCTAGCCAATAAGCACAGTCCTTGCATTCGTTAATGTCGATTAATGCGTCAAAATATACTTTTCAATGTGGAGCATCGTGTCATCTCCACTCAAAACAAAGGTCATTATGTCCTACTAATTACTTAGGACTGCATTTATGATGTCCGTGGTGCCAAGGCATTTCTGAGTTCTGAGCCATAAAAAAAAACACTTTGTCAGTTCAAGGTCAAAGAAGAATTTTACTGATGTTCTTTATTCCACTTTATCTCTGAAAACGATATCATGCACATTTTGATGTATTTCATTAAAACACACCAGGTTGGCTTGGAACGAGAATCGGCAAAATACGGCAATGAAACCAAGAAAGGACGAACTTCAGACAAGATCCGCTCCAACACTTAAATAACGTTTAGGTACTTGAAACAAACTTCTGAAAACACAAGCGAGTGAAATTCGCCCCTAATTTTACGAGAACACATTACGACTACGTGTTTATAACATAAGGGCAAAATTTTCTTGCCACCTTCGAGGCACATCCAAAACCAGTTGGGCAAACGGATTAAAAAGCACTTGTTCGATCGCATTTTAAATCAAAGCAAACAAACAAATAAACTTTTTCTTTATGTCCAAAAGAGTACAGATAATTTTTATTTAATTCCACTTGACAATAAAAATTCGAATTTCATTCCAGAACAAAGGAAGAACCGATTAAACCACCTTTTGAAAATACGCATCCACTTTAAATAATGCATCCGTAAAATAGCAAACGGTTTAGTGCCCAAGGAAAGAATTTGTGGAGTAACTTCTTCCACTAAGTATGGGCTATGTCGCTCTCTTTCGCTTTCCTTTCGTTTCTGTTCTAGTCATGGGTCCTCCAGGCATCATATAACCTTATCAGAGCCTTAAAGTTTATATCCCTCTGATGCTTGACTTGAACAACTGGGTAGCCACTACTGTGGGCCGCAGATGTCGTATGTCAAACTGGATTGACACTAGCGAAAAATGCAGAAAGAAAATATTTTCTCACCTGAACACGAAAAGCGGTGACTGTGTAAAAACTATAGTTAATGCAGTATGGCCGTGTAGCCGCGTCGAGCCACAGAAAGCGCGCGAAAAATGAAGCCTTGCTTATGTTTAGGTGAGTTAACCTGGGTTGAGCTTGCAACCCAATATCGAAAACCAGTACCTGGTCAGCGGTCAACTTTAAAAAAAATGCTGACGTTGGTGAGCTATAAGCTTGAGCTCGCAATCTGGTTACGTAATTCTGGTCAGCAGATGCCTTGTTTTGACAGGTGTCAATTGATCAAAACATGAATGTATAAAATCAAAGATGTATGCTTTAAACTAGCATGATACTGGTCACATTGGCATACATGGAGTGGTGGACGTACGCACGTACGCTCGATAACGTCATGGCTATAAAACCAAGATTTCTCACATCGATGGGTTACCAGGGTTACCATATTTTCTTAACAATGGTGCTCCGCGTCCACAGGGGCGCGGGGAGTTCCGCTATTATATACTCAACCAAAAAAACTCGTTTCTGATTGGTGAATGACGAATGCATAAATAGGTTATAGAGTGAAAAAGAGGTTATAGATGGTTTTCACTCACGTGACTTGACGGCCATTTTGGTGTCCAAAACAATACAAAATATTTGTGCAGAATTTGCATAAAAATAGAGTTTAGTCCCTAAGGGAGAGGATGTCTATTGTTTTAGTACACCAAAATGGCTGCTGTGACGTCACGTGAAAACCATCTTTAGAGTGCAATGCGTTCGTTGCTATGGAAGCAAAGCGATGAACTGATTTTGTTGAGTTTAGACCTCTTTCATAATGGCGGCCAAATAGTACATTCTATTGTTTTAATGCTAATAAGCCTTTCTAGCCTCGGTACGACCAGCAAATTTTAAAAGAATTTTTGTTTCAAAATGTGGGCGGTAGGTCTAATTAACTTACTAACGACAAAAGAATGTAAAAGTGGTCGCCATTTATAAAAGTGGTCTATAATAAATTTAAAAAAAAAATCGTATGAGCTTGCTCGTGCATTTCGTGATTTATGGTCACTCGTGATGTTTTGAAAGATCACAAATTTCTCTTGTTTACGGCTCGTGCAATTTTGAGAACTTTCAAAACATCACTCGTGCCCATAAATCACGAAATACTCTCGCGTTTATATGAGAGTATATGAGTCCAAGGAACCAAGTCAGCCCCTTCCTTGTTTTTGTTTTGTTTTGTTTTTTGTTTTTCATCCAACCTGAGACTGAATTCCTGATCACATGCTATTAGCTGCATACAATTTCTTTAATTTCATTCTACGCTTTGGTGCGATTGACTAACTGAAATACTGTGATCGAATTTGGATTTAGGTGACTGAACACAGTTTTGATGCACCCATCACTTCCCTTTCTGCCATATTTATTCAGTTTTTGCCTGGACACTGATACGTACAACCACAAGGGTTTATATTTTCGTCATTTTATGTGCTCTGCAGGCTGTTATCATAGAATTTCAACAATTGGATTTTTCGTAATTCACTGATAGAGGTTTTTTTTTTAATTTCCCAAATTTTTGTTTGTTAGTTTGTAAAATTTTTGATTTTTTTTATTAATTTTTTTTTTTCTATAGACGACTCATTAGTAGTCGGAAGTATTTTAATTACAAATTTCTGCAGATTGCGAGAAATTTGGTAAAACAGGCATCAGCTGTTAGTCTCAAATTTTTGAGGGAATGTGTACGCGCAGCATTTTGCTGGGTTATCACTTTTTAAGGGTAATGTAGCAGCTATCGTAACGTATAATGTGATTGGCTCGCTACCCTTCCCAAAAGTAAAAGACTAAACAAATGAAACAATGACTAAGAATTAAAGACAATAGAAGCTGCTTATTATACCAAACAATAGCGGGTTATGAAACCTACTACACCACTGCTTGTAAAGCACCATGACGTTAAACGTGATGGAAGCGAATTTACACCGTATTTCCTAGATCATCGCGAGAAGGAGAAAAAGAACTTTCACCACATTAGTGTGTTTTGTTTTTCAAAATCCGCCTTGGCCATATTGAAACCGTTGACTGCGGGAAAGAACTGTGTTCAGCCACCTTAAGATATTCAATTTGTCGCCGCTTATCAAAGTGAAGTGTAATTTGAAGTAGGCTGAGTTTTTCAGTTTGTTTTGTTATTGCAATGGTGCGGACGTTTTGCTTAATCTTTAACTTGAAAGTATATCAACGTCTTTTTTATTCAATTACATATTCAATTAATATTCTGTGACCCGGAAAAGGAGAAAAGTCCGCCAAAATACCGCCAGTTTTGTTAATGAAAAGAAGTATGATGAAACGAAGCTGGTGAAGGGCTACTAACGAACAGCTTTAAAAGCAGAAATTCAAGCTGTTTGTATATTCAAACTTTAAAGTGGGAAATATACCGATGCCTCAGTCGTGGAACTAATCTAGTCTTTGGGCAAGTTTAAGGCAACTGGTGCGTTGCAAGTCAGTCTTACCTCCAGGTTTCGTTCTGTCGAGATATTTATGATGATAATGAAAATGTTTCTGGAAAACTTCGTTTTAAAGCTCAACTTCGTCTTGCCAGGAAAAGTGGATTCAGCTTCTTGTCCTACCGGCTGGCAAAGGACGCTCGATGATACTCGCTGTTTTGGCTTGTTCTTTGATCACAAAAATTGGCAGGATTCAAGACGAGCTTGCCAAAACCTTGGCGGTGATGTTGCAAGTTTTCACAGCAGGTATAAATTGACAGTATTCGAATAAAGTATTACCTTGATTCAGGACTGTTTCAACGTCACCTTAAAACCTGGTGCAAGCTTTGCAATAAACTTCAATTTAGTCCTCCCTGCCATATTTCCTTCTGTATGCGAATATTTGACTGCATGTACAGCCATGCATAAAAGGCATTGTTCTTATGTTAGTTTTTTTCTTTTTTTTTTTTTTTCTTTTTTTTTATTCTTATGGCGAAGAAGTAATACCTTTCATCAGGAATTTGATAGTTCTGTTAAGTTTGTTATTCCACTAAAGTGTAAGCGTTAAATAATAATAATAATAATAAGAACAATGATAATAATAATAATAATAATAATAATAATAATAATAATAATAATAATAATAATAATAATAATAATAAGATGATGATGAAAGGATCAATACCCCGTCCCGTTTACCTCAGGTTAGTCAGTTGAATTACTGTTACAAGTTATCGACGTTCAATATGGTTGCTTTACTTTACTGTTTTAATACTGGCAAGTTTACTTTTGCATATGTTACAGGTTATTATGAACTGTCTAAAAAAGGGTCCTTTTTTGGGAGGGGGGGGGGGGGGATGTAATAAAAGGAAAAAGAGCCTGGAGTTTTAGAAGGGGTATGGAAGAAAGTAATGAAAAAAAGAGAGAATAATACGTCATTTTTTAACTTGAGATTTTCTGAAGTACACAAAATTTGGCAGAAAAAGTAATTTAACAATTGATTCTTTGCCACATCTAAATTATTTGGCAAGTATTTGCAATATACTTTGTAATATTGACCAAAAAAATTCTCACTTAAGACAGAAATAATGTAACTTATTTTATGCTGACCACTTCATATTTGAATAACTCACTCAAAAAAAAAGCTTTACAACAAATCTTCCGAGAACTATTTACACACTCGTGAATCAAAACTATTTGTAGCCTTATAATTTTACATGTTACTGGTAAATCCATGGAAATTTCCATGTATAAGGCTGGACCAAAACCATGTATATTTTTGTAATTTCACCATGCCAATTTGTAAATCCATGGGAATTTCCATGTAACCAATTAGATCAAAACTATTTATAATCTTGTAATTTTTTCCGTGGCAAGTGGAAATCCATGGAAATTTCTATGTACAAGGGTGGATCAAATGTACTTATTATTTCTCTAATTTTACCAAGTCATTGGTAAATCCACGGAAATTTCCATGTATAAGGCTGGACCAAAACCATTTATATTTTTGTAACTTCACCATGACAATTTGTAAATCCATGGAAATTTCCATGTAAAGGGCTGGAATAAAATCATTTATATTCTTGTAATTTCACCATGCCAATTTTAAATCTATGGAAACGTCCATGCATGAGGCTGGATCAAAACTACTTATTATGTCTGTGATTTTACCTAGTCACTGGTTAATCAATCCATGGATTGATTAACTGTTCAAGGCTGGAACAAAACTACTTATATTCTTGTAATTTTACCATACTAATTGTAAATCCATGGAAATTTCCATGAACAAAGTTGGATTAAACCTACTTATAACCTTACAATCTTACTACAGGTGTATCACTAGTAAGTCCATGGAAAGTTCCATGTATGGGGCTGGAACAAAATCATTTATATTCTTGTAATCTCATCATGCCAATTGCAAATCTATGGAAATTTCCATTTATAAGAGTGGAACAAAACCACTTATATTCTTGTAATTTCACCATGCCATTATTGTAAATGGAACATGGCAATTTACATGGAAATTTGCATGTATAAGGCTGGAACAAAAGCATTTATATTCTTGTAATTTTAGCACACCAATCGCAAATCCATGGAAATTTCCCCGTACAAGTCTGGATCAAAACTATTTATTATTTTTGTAATTTTATCAAGTCACTGGTTAATCCACAGAAACTTCCATGTAAAAGGCTGAAACAACACTATTTATATTCTTGTCATTTTACAATGCCAATTGTAAATCCATGGAAATTTCCATGTACAAGGTTGGATCAAATCTCCTTATAACCTTACAATCTTACTAGAGGTATATCACTAGTAAATGCATGAACATGTCCATGTACATGATTAAAATAAAACTATTCATAATCTTGCAATTTTACCATGCCACTGGTTAATCCATGGGAATTTCCACGTACATGACCGTGTTAAAAACTACTTGTTGTCTTATAATTTTACCATGCCACTTGCAAATCCTTGGAAATTTCCCTGTACAAGGCTAGATGAAAACACTTACAGTCTTGTAATTTTACCATGCCACTGGTAAATCCGTGTACATGCCTGGATCAAAGCTACTCATAATTCTTATAATTTTACCATGTGATGAGTAGTATGTCCAAGGAAATTCCCATTTAAATGCCTGCATCAATACAAAATGACTTAGAATCATCCAAGGATTAAATTACATGTACGTTGGTTTGTAAAGCATATGTAATAAGTAATACATTTCACCATGTTACTACTATATACATGAAACATCTTTGAACTGAACTAGTGCATTCCTTGATCAAATGATTAACATAGTGAATGGTACATAATGAGTTGAACGAAAGACTACTTGCCCAGTGACCATTGTCGCGAATCTTTCAAAATATTCAATTGAATGATACTTAAGAGACTTTTCCAACTTACTTTACTGTTACAGATGTATGGATCCCTGTATCAAATGATTTTAAACTATTTTAATGTAAAATGGAATTTCCAGCTAATTAATTGCAACAATGCTGCCTGGCAACACTCCTTCAAAGTTGTTCACCTCAGTAACCTCTGCAAGCTGACTTCTATAAGCTCCAAGTGCTGTAGACCTCTATGTAAACAGAAATTTATTCAATGAGCTGGTAGGTAGATATAATAATTCTCAGATACTTACATCTAGATTGAAGCCATTG
>NC_090876.1:20515961-20543461 GCF_036669935.1 Montipora foliosa
CAAAAGCAGAAGAAATGGTTAATAAATATAAAGTTTGTTACTATCTGAATGTTTTTGAGTTAGAGAAAAGGGATATATTGTCACGCAAATGATGCAATTCCATGGCACTTGCAAAAAGCGTTACTTTCATGTAAACAATCTTCGCACTAGTAAGTCGTAGCAATAAATTGAATTAACCAGGAAGTTAAAGAAATATTGTTGCCTTCCCAAATAAACTTCATTTTACACTACAATGACAAAATCATTTGTCAGAGAAATAAAATTCCTGTCTCCTCGCGTATCACATTTCAACGCATGTACGATAATATGTTAACTCATTTTCACCGCGTCCTGATTCCCGCGAAATATTTCTTCTTTCAGTTCCAACAAAAATTTTATTTCTCGTTGAGCGTTCCCTCTTTTATGTTCAAATAAACGCTAAAAATAAAGATTTTTTTAACGATCTGTCCGTAGATAGTTTTTCATAATTTAATATTCTCTGTCAAACTTTGCACAGCAATCAAAATACAAAAATAGCAACGCACGCAACAAATTTAGTCGCATTTACCTCTTCGTCGAATTCTCATGCTTAACACAGGAATTTTTAGACATTGTGATACATCTAGATTTTGTCAAGCGTTGCATCTTTTATGTTCAAATAACCGCTAAAAATAAAGATATTTTAACGATCTATCCGTATTCCGTAAATATTTTTTCATAATTTAATATTCTCTGTCGAAATTTGCACAACAATCAAAACACAAAAATAGCGACGCCATAAAAACTATCCAGTTAAGCTTGCATATTACAAAAAATGATGAATTCATAAAGGCCACCTTTTCCAGCGAAAATGTTTTTGAAACAAACAACACATTTGCTTTAGAGGCAATCTTTCTTTCAAAAAATTATTGGCTGTCACATTTCCAATTATCTCTTTTCTTACGTGAAGACTGTGCAGAGAACAGAGATCACTGATCCGCTTAAGGTGTTCGATTCCTTCTCTGTCTTTGTTGAACCTTTAAGTTACCAGAGAATTTTCCATTTGGTTTCAGTGTTCTACATAACAGCACACCTGTTAAAATATTCGAAATACAGCCCACTTTGATTTCGGCTCGACGGGCGATAGTTGTTGTCGAAGTCCATTACTCGTCGCTTTTAAGATTCCAGATATATTTGTCTTGTTTATCCAATTGACGTTCCATTCTTGAGCTCCATACGGGTATATTTTGTTTAAAGATACACTAAAACGCCACGCGCGTTACAATGACTTTCGACGCCATTGCAGGTTAAATAATGAAATGTCCTCCTGTGTTCACCAGGGAAATCTACGAATTACCCCATCCCCCTCGAACCTAACAAAATACGCACAGAAGACTCTAAGCACAGACACCACTTAGCAGGGAAGTGACAGGCAAGACTTTTCCCGACACGGAAAAACATAAAAATAAAAACAAAACAAAAAAACCACGAAAATGAAACCCAGATTCCTCCTGGGTCTGGCAACACACTAACAACAAAAAAACACGAAATGAAAGCCGGATTCCGACTGGGTTTGCGTTTGGCAACCAAGTAACAAAGCTTGAAGTGCATTGAATTCTGTTATTTGCCGATAAAACCATTTTCGGACCCAGTCCTTCGCTAGAAGCAAAGAACGTTTTGCCATTGTGCCCAAAATTCGAAATTACCGCGACCCGGCAAAACTTTTCCGGTAGGGAGAATGGAAACTGGAGACATTTTCTTGGCGGAATTTGAGGTAAAAAATTTCAAGCGGGAAAAACCCAAGACTATTTCCACCAAAGAAAGGTTACGTTTATACAAACGTTGGCCGTGTAGCACTTATATTTTAAATAGAGTTAACTGAATAGAGTATTATGTGAAGTGCTAGATTTCTATCCCATATGAACCATGAGAGCGTTAGTACTACTGATGGAAATGGGCCCACACAAGGACAGAGGAAAACTCTGACCAGGGTGGGAATTGAACCCACGACCTTCGGGTTAGATCTCCGCCGCTCTACCAACTGAGCTACAAGGTCAGACGGGAGTAGGCCGTGGGAACTGGAGATGTTGAAGTCACGGCAATGAACATGTACAAGTACAAGGAAAGGTTACATTTATACAAACGTTGGCCGTGTAGCACTTATATTTTAAACAGAGTTAACTGAATAGAGAGTGTTATGTAAAGTGCTAGATTTCTATCCCATATCAACCATGTCAGCGTTAGCCCTACTGATGGAAATGGGCCCACACAAGGACAGAGAAACTCTTTCCAGGGTGGGAATTCCCACCCTGGTCAGACCCACCCTGGTCAGAGTTTTTCTCGGTCTCGATCGTTAAATTCAAACGACGCCACAACACGAAAACAATAGTGGCCAGGTATTCTGCGGTTGCTACGGGCTAACCACGGGGCTTTGACTGTGAGGTATGTCCCCAGGATGGGGAATTTGACATGGCCACCATTTTGGGTAATGAAGACGGCTTGGAAATCATCCTTGTTCCCAAGGCTTTTCCCTATCCACGTATTGAGGGAAAGGCCCAGGGAACGAGGTTGCCTACAAATAACTCCTCTATCTTGGAAAATACCCAGAAGGCGTTCCAACGAACTTCCCACGTTTGTGAGAGGTGGCTGAACGAAAGTTGAGTGGTACATACATTGCACTCTTATTGTGTACAGCAAGGTCTAAAGGGTATTATTTTGGCCACCTTTACTCGCCCCAGGGTGGGGGCTTTTGATATTTTTGGCCAATTATGTTGTCACTGGAGTGGGGAATTTGACTCATTTTTTTTAGAAAATGTCAAAATCCCCACGCATTGCCCGCCCCGTCCCCCCCCCCCCCCCCCCTCCCCTGGGGCTTAACATTGATAGATGGATTATTTCACAAGTGGGAACCGGCGTGAGTTAAGCAAAAGCACAACCACGACGATTCGCACGCCATCTTGAATTTTATTAGATACTACGCTTGCGTATGCCAAATTTTCCTCCGCTTGTTTCACTGTGTGAACGTCGCATAACACCGGGCTTTAAGGTTATTAAAATAGAAAATGAAGAAACCGGAAATGATTTCGATTTCGAAATTTTCCAGATTTTCTCTTGGAAATTGAGAGGGAAGAACCCCCACGCGGCCTGCCTGTACCGTGCAAAAGTTCAGAAAAGGCGAACTGTAACTAGGATTTTTTTTTAATGAATGGAAAGCGGGTAATAGGGATATAAATTGATATCTTAACTGATTAATTATATTGTAGTGATAACTAGCTGACATGCACGGCATGTTGTAAAACACGGACTGGATTGGATTTGTAAAACACGGACTGGATTTGTAAAACACGGATTTGTAAAACATGGATTTGTAAAACACGGATTTGTAAAACATGGATTTGTAGCTACCAATTCAAACACTGAAAATTATCCGTGTTTAATTTCTTTCTTGCGACCTTCTGCACTCTTTTTCACGTGTTTGCTGGATGCAGAGTATTCACTTTTTCACGTATTTGAGTTAACTGAAAAAGCTCGGTCCAGATATGTACAGTTACTATAACAAATCTGTAAAACGTTTCTTTCCTGCTATGAAGAATATAAACATTTCAAGTACATGTCGCTTAGATAGACTCCAGTGTTTTATTCATCTTTAACGATAACTTTAAAACATAATGTCAACATAGCAGAACCACCCATTATCATGCTTGGTGTCCCCTGCTGTACAAAGAAGTAATCCGTATATAATCTTAGACCTTCTTCTTCTTCCAAGCTCTTCTTTAATTTTTAAAGAGCTCCATGGGAACTCTGGAAACTCAAATCCACGTCGCCGTTTTCTGGTCAGAGATGGAAGTTTAAAAGAAGCCTCCATCTCCTTCCTCGCACAATAACCTATCTTCTCCTGCGCAAATTTAAAAGATGCAAATTTATTTTCTACAGAAGTCTACAATGCATTTTTAAAATTACAGTCTTTTGGCAGCCTGGTTGTTTGTATGTTAGGTACACTTTTGCTTGTTCCATGTTTGCCCTAGTAAAATGACATTCCCGTAAAACGTTGGAAATCGGTCTTGACCAGCTCCTGTGTATTAAGATGTTGATAATTTTAAAAATAAAAACGCGACGTATGCATTGTAGAGTTAAATATAAGCACGCGGAAATTTTTTTTTGGAACACGAGAGAATGCTGAAAATGCCGGGAATACTTACTCGCTGTAAGCGAGTGCTTCTCGTATTTCGCGATTATTTGTAAAAATGTCGAAATGCTAATATTACTCAACATCAAACAATCTTTTAGAGAAATTATTTAAATGTGAAGCGGTAACATAAAATGAAAATAATATAAAGTAAAAGAATTAAGATTAAAAAGGGACAGACAGAAATAGACAAATAAACAGTCAAACAATGCTATCACTTTTACAAAAAATGATAAACCACCTTTTACAAATGCGTGTTTTACAAATCCATGTTTTACAAATCCGTGTTTTACAAATCCGTGTTTTACAAATCCGTGTTTTACAAATCTGTGTTTTACAGATCCATGTTTTACAAATCCATGTTTTACAAATCCGTGTTTACCAAATCCATGTTTTACAAATCCGTGTTTTACAAATGCAGTCCGTGTTTTATAAATCCAATCCAGTCCGATTTTTACAATATGCCAACATGCACACAGGAAGCATGCACACAGGAAGCTACATACAAACAACCAACCGTGTGAATAGCTTGCAGGGCCTAGTCCTACCATAGGACAATTAGGATCTTGTTTTCAGAATTTTCTAGACAAATTGCGTGTGAAATTGACCAGGGACAAAACTATTAACTCAAAAGCATACTTGTACCAGGGAATTAAAGGCTTGCGGTTGATGGAGCTAGATTTTCTCAGGGTTCTCCCGAAAATTTGAAGTAGACAGAGAAAACATTTCACGTAGCCCCACAAGCCAGCCCCACAAAATACATATACATTAGTTTTCCCTGAGTAGCCGTTACGGCTGCAACGATACACTGGTGCACCGGTGAATCGCAATATGTTTTTGCCACGATACGAATATCAATATTTCATCAACATATCTCGATATTATTACTATTATTATTCATCAACATTCAGAAATCACTGTCTTTAATGACTCCTTACGCAGAAATTATTAAACAAAGGGCAAAAAAGTTCCATGCTTTCAATCTGACATGTACATGTATTTTTCAAAATGCGTACATTGTGTTAATTGCCAGCTGACACAGTCTTGCGCACCCTCGAACAAAACACGCTGTTCGTCACAAAATGCCTTCCCATTGTACATACTTATTTATGTAATGATGTATCGAGGTATGTATCGTATCGTAGCACCTGTATCAAGATATGTATCGTATCGTGAGGAAATGTATCATTGCAGCTCTAGCCCAGAAGCCATTGCGCCCAGGTCGAGTAGATGGCGATTTTTGCCTATTGCCGGATCTTCTGGAGAACCCTGTTTGGTGTCCTTCAATCTTGTGCCCACATATAGTTCATTCCAAAAAGCCTTGGCGCTTGTAATACAGTATATTATGAAATCTGCAGCATAAAGAATTTGTTACTACGAGGGTAGCATCTATTACCTTCAGATATACAACAATATATGACTAACTTTTTGAAGTGTTATACCTCTTATAAAATAATTAGGATAGTATGCACACTCTCATTAGTCAATAGCTGTGTTTAGATGAGAGTATGTACATGTAAACGTTGCTGTGACATCACATAATTTTGATTGGTCATGTGTTGTCAGACGTGTTTTGATTGGCTGGCAGGAAATATGAGCGTGTATCAAGAAGATATGTTTCATTGAAGAAGTAAAAAAAAAACGCAGCTATTTCCTTCATTTGTCGAATTATTTTGGAGAAGTATTTTATTAAACCAATGGAGGACTTTTTTTCAGGTTTGCGTCTCGGGTTTGCATAACTTACGGTCTCAAATTCTCCCAACTCCCCCTTGTGTTAAGTGGATGCTTTGCAAACACGGAAAAAGTCCTCTATTGCTTGAATTGTCAACAGCTGGTGCTGGATTGACAGATGTGGTGGAAAACACATCCATGATTTATGATTTTTTTTTTTTTTTTTTTGGCACCCCTTTGACAAGTGTGGAGGACATTGTGAGGCACCTTATAAAGCTTTTTGTGACACCAAGAGGGATTTTGTTAGAGTTAGGAAACTTGCAGGTTAAATGTATACGTATACATGTACACCTACATCTTGTATTGTTTTACATACATTTCATTTCTTCGATTTGATCTCCTAATTTTGACAGTTTCCTCCATAGCGTCTGAAAAGTACATGTTTATGGATAAAGCTAATAATTATTTTGTCAAAAGATATTTAGTGTCAAATTTAATAATAATTGTTGTATTACTGTTGTAGGGTATATTGAAATTTCCATGAACCCTTTCTGTAAAAAATTTTCATATTACTCTTACCCTTTTGGTAAAAAAAAAATGAATTGGCCTCAATGTTACAAGGTACATGGAAATTTCCATGGACCCTTTTGGTCAAGAATTTTTGAATTAATCTCAATGTTACAGGGTTCATGGAAATTTCTATGGACCCTTTCAGTATAGATTTTTTTAATTAGTCTCAATGTTACAGACGCTCTAAGCTATGATCTAGTTGTTAGTTTGCACTTATAAGAGCAAACTAAAGTTAGTTTAAAGGGGTGAATAGCGTGAGTTAGGTTTTAGTGAGCTGGCTTTTGACTTAGTCAATCATAGTCAGAATTTATGTGACACTGCTTGGCAGAAATCGAACGCCAACAGCTTTCAAATAACTCAGACCCAATACGTTATATATGACTTATAATTAGTGCAAGCCAGAAAATATCTTACCTTGACCCTTCAGTTCCAACGGGGGTCCCCCATGCAAGGACCAGTAAAATATAGTCAGCCGTCAGACCTGAGTGAACTCTAGAAATGGCATTGTTGAGGCTGGGGAAGATTTTGATCCCAGCTGGAATCATAGCTGCGAAAATCAAGACCTCCTTATATATATTTATTTATTTATTTGATCATTCAAAAAAAGGAATACTTACAGGAGCCTAAAAAGTGGCTTCTGAACAATAAATATTTTTTTCCTAACTTTTCAAAGTTTTGCTTTCACTTGCTTTTGATTATTACGAATTCAAAGCAAGCAAAAGGTAAAGCCAAAAAGTAAGCAAATTAAAAATTAGCAGTGCATCATGTATGTTGCAGTTCAGTCTTTTATTTCTTTAAAGATATTTCAATATTGTTGCCTCCTGCAGCTGCCCTCCAGAGGGGATTTATCAATGAAAAATGTTCTAAAAAGCTCTGAGATTGGAAAGTAAAATCGGTTATCATGCACAGTATGCCTAACCCCTACCTTAATGCTAACCATTTTAAATCTGCACCTAGACTTACTACCATTGGGGTTTTATCAAAATACTCATGAGAATTTAAGCTACTCCAAGTTCATCCACTTACCTTCAGGACCAATTTACTTGCAAATATACATATACTTTCCAATAACTGTTGGATTTTCATTTAATATCTTTACTTCTTGCAGTTTCAACCTGCTATCAAACTTCACCTGCAACACATCTATGCGGCTTAAAAAATTATGGGGAAACTGGATATAAAACAGGTTTCTTGGTAACGGGTGAAATGACAACTGAAAAATCAAAGTTCTGAGCAAGATTCGAACCTACGACTTCCGTGGCACCAAGCACTCCAGCGAGTTCTATTAGCTCAATGGGTAGAGCAACCGACCAGTGTTTTGGAGATCGTAGGTGCGAAGCCTGCCTAGGACCCTGATGTTTTCAGTTGTCCTTTCGCCTGTTGCCAAGCAACTTGTATTCTATTCTTCTCATGAGCGCATTTCACCTTTCAATCATTTGATGTATTTTTTATGTGGAAACTATTCCTACAAATTTGAAACAGCTCACTGTTAATGGCAGAAGGCTCGCCTTCTTCAATCTCAGCTTAAGTCTTTGCCTGTTTCAAACGAACATCTTGCAATGTGAACTATCTATTCGGGTTGGGTACGCTGCGTGATAGCTCTACTATGATATACCTGTTCATTAGTTTAAATGATCGCTCTTTTTCCCCCTTTGTCCCATTCCTTTAATTGCACGTAGGCAGCAGCTAATTCGAAAGGTACGCTCCTGTGGCTGCTGTATAGTCATTACAATTGTGCAGGTGTAATCTAGTCACTTTATTTTGAATGCTTATATGTGTACAGCTTTTAGGTCTGGATAGTAGCAGGGATATCGATATTTTAAGAAACCACACAACACTTTTTAAATTTAAAAACCTGTTTCGACAGAAACTTCTGTCATCTTCAGTTTAAATTACAAAGTACAGAGTTGAATATATAGTGTGAACCAAAATGTTAATTAGCTGTAAGAACAAAAGGAAACATGACAATGTAAAAGATTACAAAGAAAGTTTTAAATTAACATGATAAAGTTGATGATTAAGTGTAGGTTTCTCCCATTGAATATGAATGGCTTCTTTTATCTTAAGTTGGAAGGTGGTAGAAGCGTGATCTAGGATGTTAAAACAATCATTAGAGCACAAAGTGCGGCAATTCTCAGAATTCTGTAGATGTTTGAAGACGTGCGAGGTCCTATCACTGAAAGTGTGCTCACGTACGCGCGTGGAAAAATGCCGGGTAGTTTGGCCGACATAGCAGGCACTACAGCCCGCACACAAAAACTTGTATACCACACCCGCACGGAGCCCACTGGGGACAGGATTCTTCACACTGAACATATTGCTGATTTTAAATGATGAGAAATCTAACTTAATATCAATATTATTACAATAACGTTTAGCAAAAAGGCGAACCTCTTTCTGCGTGATAAAAGAGAAAGGACCAATATAAGGTAATTTAAAGGAAAAGGTACGTATAGTGTCAGAGACAGAAGCCGGGGGATTACGGCCATAGCGAGTAAGTGTGAGGTAGCGATTAATAATATTTTCAACTAGATGGACTGGAAAAAGATTCTTCTGAAGGATTTTGGTAAGCTTCATGATGTCCTCGCGAAAACCCAATTAAGTGTTGTTGATCTTGTAGGCTCTGTCAACAAGCGTGCGAATGAGCCCCAGTTTGTAAGAACGCGGTGTAAAACTAAATTAATTAGTCAAAAGGCCCGTAAAGGTTTTCTTACGGTAAACACGGCTTCCGTCTCTGACTAGACTCACCCGGACGATAGTACTTTACTTAATTATGACATGACTCCAGGTTTCAAACCATAATAATAAACTTGAACTTAAAACCTTACGATTCATGACTCACTCAGTCTGGATTATTTGTTTTCAGCACCGATAACATTGTGGCCACATCATTGCTCATAAACTCGTGGGACATTGGCGATATAGATGGGATATGGATCGGACTTACAGATGCCGGGCAAAAAGGAATTTACAGGTGGACCGATGGAACGGATGTAAATTACAATAGCTGGCTTCATGGTCAGCCTGACGAGAGGACCCTTTCTGGGAGCTGCGTTAGCGCTACCCTTCAGCGTGGTCAAATGAGTTCGCTGTTCTGGAAAGATGTCAACTGCACTCTTGAACTTCCATATGTCTGTTCAATGTACTTAAGTAAGTTCTCCAGAACAAATTTCCAAAGCCCCGGATGAATGTTAAACGATAATGACGCTGGAAACCCAGCGAAACGGACCAATATGATTGCCACTATGCAGTTGCGATCCATTGCTACGTGCAGTCTCGCAATTTCATTGGTACTTGAGGTTCATTTGTTACTCATGTAATAGCAGCCTGGCTAATCGTTCGACATGCTTGCGTCCGATTGAATGCATGAATGCGAACTGTCTATTCGGGTTGAGTACGCTGCGCGATAGGTCTAATATGATATACCCGTTCATTAGTTTAAAAGAAGGAAGGGGTAGTTTCTAAAGAAACTGTGGTGCTGCGTCGGTGGGGAAGTAGTATACAAAAATTTGGTTTTATCAACGGAGTTGATAATGTAAATTGGCCACCGTACAGAGATTCTAAAAGCTGACGTTTCGAGCGTTAGCCCTTCGTCGCTCTGACGAAGGGCTAACGCTCGAAACGTCAGCTTTTAGAATCTCTGTACGGTGGCCAATTTACATTATCAACTCCGTTGATAAAACCAAATTTTTGTACATTAGTTTAAAAGGTTCGCTTTTTTTCTCCCATTGTCTCTTCCTTTAATTGTACGTAAGCAGCAGCCAATTCGAAAGATACCCTACTGTGGCTGCTGTACAGGTATTACAATCGTGCAGGTGTAATCTAGTGACTTTATATTATATGTTTACATGTGTACAGTTTTTCTTCTTTCTTTTTTCCCTCCCAGAATTGTGCCAATGAAATTATTTAATTTGATTTGATTGGGACTAGAATCTGATATCCCAGCCGTGATTAACCAATCATGCGATAGTGATAACGTAACCCTGCCGTGATTACCTAATCATGAGATATTCATGACTCATCATAATTAAATAAAGTACGATCGTCCGGGTGAGTGTAGTCCTGAGAAGGACTGTTTGAGATGACATTGACTGAGGTTTCGACAACCTAAGCGGAAGTCATCTTTAGAGTCGAGTGATTTGTGTAACGTCAGTAAATACTATAAAACTCACTGTTTAGTCTTCACAGCGAATTACATCTAGGCTCAACAGACAGTCGACCAATAACATCACGAATAAGTAGACCAATGATATTTACGACCGGAGTTTTTATATTATCTACTGACGATACACAAATCACTTGACACTGAAGATGGCTTTCTCTCAGGTTGTCGAAACGTCAGTCAATGTCATCTCAAACAATCCTTCTCAGGACTACACTCACCCGGACGATCGTGCTTTACTTAATTATGACATGACTCCTTGGTTCAAACCATTTACGATTCATGACTCACCAGCCTCCAATTTTTGTTGGCCACATATGATGGCCACTATGCAGTTGCGATCCATTGCCACGTGCCTCGTGATTCCATTTGTTATACGGTTGCTAATGTAATAGAAACGGGCTGAACATTCCACATACTTGCGTCCGGTTGGATGCATGAAGGCATAGCGAAACGTTTGAATCATCTCTCTTTACAATCATCACACTGTATTTTTTGCCTCAAAGCCATTTCCACATTGGTTGATTGTGGTTTAGATTGTTGGCCATCAAGGCTACACCATTTTGGTGGGTCGTTAATTAAGCCTCGGGTTTTGCTGGTCCACATGTTAAAGCGGTTATCATCTACTTCTTTGAATGTTGGGAAACATTGGCGCATTTGGACGCCCGTGCAAGATCAACACTGAGCTCATGTGGGAAGACATGCAACGCTGCTTTTCGTTTTGTTGATCGATTTGATACAGACGTGGAATAAAACGTTCAATGTTCACTGGAACAACGGCTATTATAATTATGTTCAATTTTAAATTTGCTGCACCTAATTTGGGCTACTACAAGGCCCTAGTTTTAACTGCTCTGTTTTTCGTGCTTCCATTGGTGGGAGATTTTTGTTGGCCAAGTTTAATCGTCTCATTATCATGCTGACAAATTCTTGGTATTACATTATTTTTTTTCTTTCACATTGTCATTTTTTTTAGTCTTTGATACAGATAAGTTCAAAAAAAAAAGACAAAAAAAACAACATCAACTACACCAGGCAGTCTTTGGTGAATCGTAAACTTGTTACTTAAGCATTAAAAAAAATCTCAGAGCTCTGTTGACTAATTGCGCAAACACGAAACATGACGAATTTTCATTTATCTTCCTTTCCAGTGCAAGTCAAGGGTTATAGTTTGTTTAATACGACTGATCCTCGATTTGAGATTTGTCTTGTTTGTAAAGTTTGTTCGTGTTCGCTAGTTGGTTAGTTTATCATCGCTATTTTTTTTCTTTTACCAGGCCATGGCCAGGCTTCATCTCCTCCTCCAACGACAGGTAACTGGCCACTGAGGTTTACAATATAACAGACTTTTTCTCCTAATTCGAACTATGCTGATCCAGATTGTTAGGTGATTTGAAGATTTTCCTAGAATCATAAATGTATCGGGATTCATGTCAAGAACGTGTCATCTGCTTTTTTGCGCAATTGGATACTGCCTTGACTCAACCTTGGCCTTCATTTTGATGTCATGTGATACTGTGTCAAAGATTTGCGGCTCTTTCATGTCTCTTTAGATAACTAAAGCAAAATGGCAGAAACAAACCTATTTTGAGACTGGAGAAAAATTTATTTATGCATTTCGTTTTACTAATATCAATCAGTTTTTGTCAAGTTCTTATGCAAGTGCTTAAATAGATTTAAAGAAGTGAACTTTTTCTTTTCTGCATATACATAAATTTTCTCAGTTCCCATGGTTCCGTGTCCATTTGGTTGGATGTACATGTCGAATGGATCTTTCTGTTACAAATTGATGGCACAGAGGTATGTAGCATCTTAAGTACTGTGGCGAGTGGAGTTTTAAGGCATGGTGTAGGCCTAAAATTTGTTTTTAGAAAACGGGTTGATCAAGCCGGGTAAATCGATCCCTGTAAGAAAAAAATGCGAAATGACCTTTGACCCTTTGTTAAAGAAAATTAAAGTATTATGGATTGTCAATATTGGTGCATAAATAGCGGATAAAAATGTATTTTTTAACTAGGCACACTTAATACCTTCGGAATCAATGAACACTTTTCTTTTTATTCAATTAATTTATTCGCATATTGGTTACACCAATTCCAAAGCTCCTCATTCCACCTCCTACAAAAACTGCTACGGCTAACGATACCCTGACGTAGAGTTTACACTGAAAACGTCACCTCACAAATTTTCTCTTACTTTTTTGATGAGATCAATTTTTCCTGTTTTGCTCCTCATCGACCACATCGTCACCACAGTTTCGTAGAAGTTCATTGTGTAGGCGATGTTTTTGGGAAAAAAAAAAACGTTTACTGATTTGCTTGCGTATCACTCGCATGTGACAATTGTTACGCATAGGTTTGAGTTAAATGTGACACATCCATTTTGGTTTGAAAAAGCTATAATCTGATCTGCGTTGAACGGGTTCGTGTTATGTACTAGCAACCAAATTAAACCAAATCATAAACTTCTTTAGCGACTATAATGCCTTGATTAACTTTCTCGTGTAGCAAGACTTGGACTGCTGCCAGAGACGCATGTAGAGCCTTTGGTCAGAATTCCGACTTGGTCAGTATACAAAGCCTTGCCGAGAATAATTTTGTTGCCGACATTGTAGTTAATGGCTCGGCTGCCGCTTTTGCAGTCTGGATTGGATTGAGTGACCGTGGAGTACTTTATGGTATGTACATGTAGCATTGTTATTCATTTCTTTTAAAGGGATTTCGAGGAATAGTGTATTTGGGATTTGGTGTGGGGATGGCGCAGTGGTGAGTGCACTCGCCTCCCACCAATGTGGCCCAGGTTCAACTCCTAGACTCGGCGTCATACGTGGGTTGCGTCTGTAGGTTCTCTACTCAGTTTACAATGAGAGATTTTTCTGGATACTCCGGTTTCCCCTCTCCACAAAAACCAACATTTGACTTGATTTGAGTTAATTGTTAATTTCAGTTTACAATGTCGCCAATTAGTGCTGCAGCGCTAGGACGACTGGACACTTAAGTAAAGTTCCTTTCCTTTCCTTTTAACTTC
This sequence comes from Montipora foliosa, assembly GCF_036669935.1. NCBI lineage: Eukaryota > Metazoa > Cnidaria > Anthozoa > Scleractinia > Acroporidae > Montipora > Montipora foliosa. The sequence continues at coordinate 20,529,536 of NC_090876.1, forward strand.
TTTACAACTTTATTGTACTTCTCATAGCATCTCTGCGTAATAGATTCAAGAATCAATAGAGAGGGTTTACCCAATAGGACTAGGGCAAACGAAATGCAAAGAGCCATGCAAAGTATCGCCACATAAAAGCACTTCAAGTACCGGTTCCAGTTTTGAGAAGTCAAAAAAATCGGAGACGCGGAAATCGATGTCGGAACACATTTCTGACAGGTCAGCGCTCTCAATTTCGCGCCATAAGGTTGGAGGTGGTCATGGTACCGTATAAGAGTGAGTTCAGTTCTACTAACGCAATTTGTCAACTCAGCGCTACGTGCCTCATTAAATTCTTACATGTGTATTGCTTATTAATGTAATGAAAATCTAATAGTTAACTATCTTATGCTTCTTATTCTCAAACAGAAAAATAATTGCTATTGTTTCATGCATCGGTACCGTCTAACCTTGTTATTTCAATTACAGAGAAAAGGGGGGTTTCAATAACGAAAAAAGGGTGACCCGCATGGGAACACGTCATCCCCGTCCGTATTTCATTTCACAATATTGACTAGATAATTATTAGACAAAGCACAAAGGAGGATTTATCCTTTAATTTTAGAAAAGAGAGTCGTTGGCATGCAAACATTGCATGAGTCCATGTTAAAATAGGTCGTTAACTGTGTAACAAGTCCACAGATAGTGTACAACTAGCTACCAAAACATGTTTCCCATGACGTGTCCTGGGACATTCTATTGAGGCCCCAGTTATAAGAGAGGGAGGGAAGAGAGGAAATTTGAGTGAAGATGCTTCTGAGCTTAAGTGTTTTCGCAATAAAGACAGAACTGGAATGACAGTAGAAAAGATCGGACTCGACATACTAGTCCAAAGCACGAGGCGCCTAGAATGTAATTGGATGAGGTGCATGGTGTGACGTTCTTGTGAAACAAGGTTGCCCTGTAACAGAGAAAGCCTAAGCTCAAATGCATATTTTCTTCGCAGAGGTCATGGTTGTCACATTATTTAATTTATAATGGTTTATAAATTGGCTTTAAATGGTATGTGATTATTGTAATATGAATGATATACGGATTCCTGACTGAGAGGACAGAACTATCTCTATTAAAGGTCATACATGGAGTGACAAAAGCCCTCTAAAGTTCACACGATGGACCCCGCAACAGCCAGATAGCCACCACGGCCAACAGCCATGTGTTGAGATGTACTCTACTGGCGAGTGGGGTGATACCGGCTGCTATTCGATCAAAACATTTATTTGCAAGATGCCTCGACGTAAGTTGAATTATCTGCTATATATTTGCTTCCAGTACAATGCAGCTTACCAAGTTACCAAATTTCAAAAGCGATCTTCACAAGAGGGAATGGGTTTCAGGAACAGCTTTACTTCAGCTGTAGGAGTTACGTTCGTTATGATGCGTTATCCAAATTCACGTTCAAACCGAGTTTCCTCAACCTTTTTTTTTCTGTTTTTTTTTTTTTTGTTTGTTTGTTGTTGTTTTTTGTACAAAACAATGGTGCAAAGTAGAAAGTAAAAATAATATACAAAAAAAAAAAAGAAAAGAAAAAGACCTTTGCAACACAAAAAGTAATTAGTTTCTTTCGATTACAAGTCGTAGGATTGTAATGTGAGAGGAATGGGTGGAAGCCTTCTATTTTAGGACATTGACTACGTGTTCTACAGGTCCAAATGTAATGCCTCGCGACCAAAAATAAAAAGTAGCGACTCTTGTTTTGCATTAATTGAGGCTTTAGACCAACAACTAATGATGGTGACAAGTCCAGCGTAGGAAAAGCTTTGTCACGAATCAGCCATTCCTTAAAAGCTTCCCAAAAACGGGACGTTACAGTGCAAGTCCAGAGTAAGTGGATGAGTGATTCCTCTTCCCGTTGACAGAAACTGCAAAGATCGTTATCAATAAAGTTAATTTTTTTCAGAAAATTATTGGTGGCTAATCGCCTGTGAAAAAGCTTAAATTGAAATGCTAGAAGTTTAGAGATTTTGGTACATTCGAAGGGTTTTCGATACACGGCCACAAAGTCAACAGTTTCGTTTGGTTCAATTTTGCAATCTGCTGACCACTTCATCTGACTATTCAAGGGCTGTTTTCTTTTTTTTGAACAAGCTTTTGGTATAGTATTCTGTTTGGTTTATTTTCCATCAGAACTTTTTCACACAACGTATTGTAGTCCGAAACTTCGCTTAGGTTTTTCCCATTGGTTGTTTCCCACAACTGCTTTATAGCCGAGATGACTCCAAGAAAAGACAGAAAACTTGGTTTAAATCTATAACGGTCTTTAAATTCTGAGAAAGATAAAAAAGTGGACTCGTTAACCATTAAATCGCTGACAACCTGAATTCCCTTAGTAGCCCATAGTGCGTAGCATATTGGTTTATTTTCGACTCGTACAAGAGAATTGAACCAAAGAGGATGTGACCGTAGCTGGGTGACAGACGACATGCAATCTTCAAAGGTAACTTCTGACCAAATTTGTAGTATTTCTTGTAGGAAAACGTCCAATACTTTGCCAACTTTTAACAAATCTTTTTGACTTAGATTACCCCTAAAAAAGGTAGCACCACCGAGATCTTGCAGTTGCAGGTAAAAAAAAAAGTTTTCATTTTGCATGATTATTTTGGTCGAGGTATTTCTTAATCCAAGTTGCCTTCAAAGCCTTGCTAAAAATCTTTACATCAACCATCTTTAGTTCACCCTGTTCATAATCACTAATCATAGTATCACGCTTAATTTTGTCACCTTTGCCGTTCCACAGAAAATTGTAACAGAGGTTATTAAATTCGTTAACTACTCTTTGATCTGTTGGCAAAGGTGAGAGAATATAAACAAGTTGCGAGATTATTAAACTTTTTAATACAGTTATTTTACCATGTAAACTAAGTCGACGCAATTCCCAACAGCCCAAAGTTGCCTTAAGTTTTGTTAGTTTTTCGTTAAAGTTTGCTTTCATCGTTATTACCGGGTCAGTTGACAACCATACACCCAGAGTCTTTAGCTTGTCCCTCATTCATTTCAGTTCGATTTCAGGGCAAAGTTTCTCCTCGCTATTTGCTTTACCACCAATCCAAAAGGCTTCTGTTTTTTTACGGTTTAAACGGAGGCCAGATATTTCGCTGAAAAATTCTAATGTCTTCAGAGAGGTAGTGGAAGACTTTTGTGATCCATCTAAAATGAGAGTGGTGTCGTCAGCGTACTGGAAAATTTTATTTCGCGACCGTTCACTGTTATTCCTTTGATCTCGTTATTTTTTCTTACTGCTTCCGCTAGAACCTCCACACAAAGAATAAACAAATAAGGAGAGAGAGGGCAGCCTTGTCTAACCCATCTTTCGAGTTATTATAAAATATTTTAATCCAGTTGATAATGGTCGGGCCAAAGTTAAATTGTCGAAAAGTTTTTTGTATGAACGACCACTCAACGGTGTCAAAAGCCTTTTCGAAATCAAGGAATAGCAATAGTCCAGGAATGTTTTTAAAGGTTGTGTAGTTAATAGTGGCATCGATTAGTCTAATATTTTCTCCAATGAATCTGCCTTTGAGAAAACCAGTCTGGTCGTTATCAATAATTTTAGGAAGAACACGTTTCAGACGAATGGCGATAGCCTTGGCCGATATTTTATAATCACAATTTAACAAAGACATTGGACGCCAATGTTTGACAACGTAAAGTTCAGTGTCCTTTTTGGGGATAAGTTTAATAATGCCTCTTTTTTGAGATACGGAAAATTGCCTTGCTAGATAAGCATAGTGAAAGGAGTTGAGCAGGTAGTCAGAAATGTTGTTCCAAAAGTTTCAATAAAATTCGGCCGGTAAACCATCGGAGCCCGGTGTTTTATTGCATTCCATTTCGCTAAGTGCCTTTAAACATTCCTCTTTCGTCAAGGGGCCCTCACAAACATCCTTTTCTTCGTGGTTTAGTTTCTTATGTATTGATTCGCCAAAAAAAAAAAATGATCATTTTTATCATCACAGGTGCCAATTTTGGATCAGTAGAGTTCTCTGTAAAAAGTTTCGCACTGATATAATATTTCTTTGTCTGTTGTCACAAAACTCTCTTCAGCTTGCTTTAGTTGAGAGATGGTTCCTTGCTTATGATGCCTTTTTTCTAAATTTAAAAAGTATTTGGTGTTCTTTTCACCTTCATTGAGCCACCTGCATCTGGCCCTCAAAATTGAACCTTTCGTCCGGTACTCAACTATTTCTTCCAATTCCCTTTCTTTAATCTCTAAATTATGGAAAGTATCAGCAATGTCAATTTCGTTGTTTTCATTCTGAGTGTCGATAAGGTGTTGCAAGGTATTAAATTCCTTCTCGAGTTCGTCTTCGCGTCGTACGGTTTTGGCTCTTTTAGTAGTAGCATACTTTATCGAATGCTCTCTAATTTTGAGTTTAATCATCTCCCATAACAAGGCGTCGTTCATAGTTTTATCATGTCGATATTCCTCGTGAGTTTCTTTAATAACTACTCGGAATTTGGCCTATATAATCATTCAGAAAGGAGGTGTTAAGTTTCCAGAAACCCGGACGTCTTGGATTGGAATGTAGAGCTATTTTGATGTCTGTTAGTGAATGATCTGTTTTATAACCGACAGAAATACTAGGACTCGTAACATTACACACGAGACTTTGGCTTATGAGGAAAACATCTAGTCGGCATGAAATTTCAGGTTTTTTTCGGCGCCAAGTAATAAACGACTATCCGGATTTAAGACTCTCCACGCATCTAGAAGATCGAGTTCTGTAACAGACTGTCTAATAATTTCAAGGCATTTACTGTGAGTTTTAGGGTTCCCACCTTTCTTGTCTCCGGTTACATCTAAAACAAGGTTAAAATCTCCACCAAGGATAATATCGTCGCACTCAATTGCAAAATCAAGCAAATGAGCGAAGAAATTTTCAAAGAAGCTTGGATCGTCGTCATTTGGCGCGTATAATGTAGCTAAAGTAATATACTTTTTATCTGTCTCAGTGTCGCAAATAATGTATCTACCGTTTGGATCCGAGAAGGATTTTTTAATTTTAAAATCGAAGGTGTTATTAAATAGGACAGCGACTCCGCTCTGATTACTAGCAAGGCCACTAAAGATGGTTTTATATCCACATTCTGCAGACCACATGGGATTGCTTTTTTCAGAACAGTGCACTTCTTGGAGCATATAGATTGAATATTTTTCTTTCTTAGCCAATTAAAAACTTCTCCTCTCTTCAAGCTATCCCCCAGTCCTCTCACATTAAGAGAACAAATACTGAGATTCATTGTTGATTTCAAAAATAATGTGTGTTGCAAGCTGGGGAGCCATATTACTAAAGGGATTGGAGTGTGACAAAAGTAACAAAAGATCCAAATTGAAAAGAAAAATAGCGCGAAAAAAAGAAAAAATAACATATTTCAAAAAAAAAGGTAATGAATCGGAAAATTACACAAAGAACATTAACACATATAATAAAAACCATTGTAGAGTGGACTCTTGGCCTCTTCGATTGTTATTCGTGAAAAAGGGTTCATTAACAGCCATTTTGAAAAACTAAGAAAAAAAAATGCAAATTAACGGGGTTTTCTACCGTTGAAAGAAGAAGAGAAAACATCACAAAATATTGTCATAGAAAATCTGGAAAATTTTGATAGTTGTACTTTTCATTGTGGATGAATAAAAATCTTCCGACAACTTTAGCATAACGTATTCCATGCTCATCCCTCGCTTTCAACATTGCTTTGATCAAAATTTTGCGCTCTTCCTGAATAGCTTTAGCAAAGTCCTCAGTTATATAAGCGTCCGTATGGTTACCTGAATTTTTAATCTTTGACCTATTTTTCCAGACTTCATCGTGGTACTCACGGCTTACAAATCTTGCTATTATCGGGCGGCATCTTCTTTCGGCCTTTTTGCCAACTCTGTGGACCGCGTGGAATCGAATGCCGTCTGTACCGATTCCCAGGTCGTTGTCAATAATGTTGTAAACAATCGCTTTGCAGTCTTCCCCATCACTTTCGTTGATGTTATTGAAACGCAAGTTTTCCCTTCGAGTGTATTGTTCGAGTTTTATGTTGTTTTCAATTTCTCCGTTTAAACGTAGCTCTAGGTCGACAACTTTACTGCGTAAGGCGTCTAATTCCGCGGTTGTTTCCTTCAAATCTTTATCTATCTTTTCCTTCAGCATTTCAACATCTCCTTGGGCCGAGTTCAAGCCCTGCTTGATTTCTTTCATCTCATGCTCATTTTTTTCAACGTCCGATGTAAATTCATACCTGAGTCTATCCATATCAGAACGTAGACCTGCGAAGCCCGCCTCCATAGCTTCCCTCAAGGCATCTACAGCGTCCTTGACTTGGTAGGTCTTGCTGCCATCAGCCGACATATCCTCGCTATTAACAGACGAGCCCGAACCTCTTTTAGAGCGTTTCCTGTCCATTCAAAAAAGAAAACACCTAAGTTTAGACGTAGACCATTTTTAAATACATCGAAAAAGAAAGAAAAACCAGTCAAGAATGGTTCAGAACTTAGCAAAAGAACCCATTTTGCAGAGCGTCAGAAACCGCTTCCAGGCGCCATGCCGGCTAGTCCCAGTCAACCTACCTTTTTTTTTTTTTTTTTTTTAATGAAATTTAAACTAAGCCTACATTCTAACCTCCCTGTCGCTTGTTTAAAAGAAGGGTGGTAGCTGTTTACATAGAGCTAAAATAGTCGCAGTCATTTTGGAAGATAACCTTTTCGATATGCTGGTTTTTCATTTTTTGCCATGACAAGCGTTTTCCTATGATCGTTTTCCTATGACAAGCTGGAGAATAGTAGGAAGTAGGCAGGGAGTAGTTCAGTGCACGATGGTGCATATAGGTGGCTTACACTGAAGTTAAAATATATGAAACTCGATGGAACTTTATAATTTTATCTCGTACAGCTCCTTCTTTTTCTTTAACAGCCCGGAAAGTAGTGACATCAGCTCCACCTTTAGACACTGCTATGCAAGGTGAGGTCCTAATGAGACATTCGGTTAATTTTACAGTACTTAATCATTTATTCAGTCAATCACTAAACTGTTCATGTTCTTTGAAAAGTGACCAGTAGCTCACACTAAGAACCTGCCTTTCTAAAGGATCTTAGGAGTCTTTCGTTTTCCTTAGCTCCTGGCATTTGCCCTCCTGAATGGATTCTTTGGAACACAATGTGCTATTATTTTTCAAATGGCTCCCTTTCCGGTAAAAAGACCTGGCAAGAGGCCCTCCAGGAATGCCAGAAAATAAGAGGTGGAGATCTTGTCAGTATTCACAGTGCTGCAGAGAACAGTTTTATCAAGTCAAGAACTAAAATGTGAGTACGTTTCTATTCAATGTGAATATTTTCAAAAGATATTTTCAAGAGGTATTGGTGCCCGTCATTGCGCTGCAGTCTTGGTACTAGTTTGATCTATATTTTAACAGTTCCCGAGTAAGGTTTTATACATCTGGGTGTTGCGACAGCTGTCGCAAGAAACAGATCTATGAAATCTGTCGGCTGTCAAGTTTATTGTTAGCGCATGGATCCAACATTGTCTGGGTAGTATTTTTTCTATTTAACGCAAAGCTAGTGAGCTATGCTTCAGCGATAATAAGTCCCAATTTCTGGATGAAATGTCTGAACCGCCTTAGATTTGTATCATTGCATTAAATAAGTGTCAACCGCACCCAACACGTTGTTCAACCATTTCTGAAAAGATGATGTGATTAATATCGGACACTGTGGGTCAAGAATGTCGGCTGGGATCGGTTCCATTGGACATCATCCACAATTTACGGTTTTATCCACAAAAGGTCGTACTCTTGAATCAGAAGGATAACCTTTTTAACTTACCTTTCCCTCGTTCTCTATTACCTTTATTACATGTTTTTTTTTTCTTTTCTAGCTAGACGACGACGGTCACAGTTTAAGACAATTTTTGTTTTTTGAGTGAGATTTACGACAAAGAAGCAAAGAAGCGAAATGTTATCAATGATTGAACGATATGAAGTAGTTTAACTCACCCAGTTTATTTTGCTTTGTTTTTTCGATCCTTTTTTTTTTTCTCTTTTGGGACGTTGTTGCTTAAGAGGCTGTCTGAATATTCCTAAGACGAAATCAAGGCTTGACACAGCGAGTCACGCACGGAGAAATGTACTCGAAAGCGTTTTTCTCGCTGAAAAGCGAATTTGCTGCGCAGTTTTTCCTTTCAACAAAAAGAACATAGTTCGTGTTTCTCCCTGTCTGATCAGCTTGCTGAAAGCATTATCCTTTCGGCACGAATGAGGGACATTCCCTTCACGTTTCTAGACCATACAGTTGTCCACTGATGCTTGTGCGCGTCTTTTCGACTACGGGACTGAAGTTAGGGATCCTGCCAGTGCGAAAGTGCCACTTACCCCTCCGGTACACAGTCGAAAATATACCACTTTCGCCACAATCTTCGGGAATATGATGACAACACAACGGATGGCGCCAGAAATGTTTTTTTCCCCTTTGTTTCGGAGCCCTGCAATCATGTTTCCTATAATTAATTTAACTAGACGCTCCATAAAGCGTACACTGGGTTGCCTGAAATACGTGTTACAACAACAGAAGGCACTGAATTGGGTGGTATTGAACTGCAGGGTTCCAGTTAATGTTTTCAAGTGGGGGGTCATTAAGACCATTTGAGGGTCACCAGCAGAGGCCCTTTGGCTCACACGTTCACACCTTTAATTGTTTTGTAATGCCCCGTCCCATTTTGAGGTCTTTTAGTTTTTTAATCTTTGGTAATAAATTCAGTTTAAAAGATAACAAAACACGCTCTTGAGAAAAATTCACTCGTTTCTTCTTTAAATAAATAGCCTTCAAAAAAAATAACTGCAAATTTCTGTGACGGACGTTTTCCAGCATGTGATACATGTCTTGCAGTTGCCCTAAGGAAACGTTTATTGCACACACGTGCACTAAGAAAGGACTGAAGATGTTGTTTCAGCTTCATAATTCCTCTTCTTGTTAGTCTAATCTGATGCCAGGTCCAAACATTGTTTAGCTTTACGTTCGCACTAGAAAGTACCGTAAAAGCCAGGAGTTAACAGAAAAACACAAGCCAAAAGACAGTTGAGACAGTTGTAAAGGCCGATTCAACTAATCGAGGAAAATGTTCCATAAAAACTTCAAATCGCGATGTTTCTTTTCGAAAACTCATGTTATGGACAGCCAGATAAATAAAGTTCACTCACCTACTATTTTCTGCGTTGTCCTGATTGATTTGCTGGAATTTTGGGACGCTTCGATTTCCTGTTCAGATCACACGCGTCGTCACTTACAATATATAAATAGACTATTTACGACGAGTGAATGTTGTGCATAATCGGGCACGTTTGCACGTGTGACCCGTTATAAATATTTTATTTTCACGAAATGTTCCCGAATCGTCAAGTATCACCACAGAAGACAAAATCATCATTCTGAAAGCTTATTCTAGGCAAAAAGTTGGTCCTGGAGGTAATTTTGAGAGTGGAAATCAAGTTTATGGCTGACGGGAATACATATTCACGAGGCCGTATGGTATATTTCATTAAGTTAAAACAACAGAGAGACGCTAACCTCATTTTGACAAGAAAATGCTTTACTATTGCCATAAAAACTATCCAGTTACGCTTGCATATTACACAACATGATGAATTCATAAAGGCCACCTTTTCCAGCGAAGTATTTTTTGAAACAAACTAGCCTTCTTTCAAATAATTTTTGACTAACAAGAATTAGTGAAATTCCAATTGTTACCAGAAGACTGTGCAGAATTGAGACAAATGAATATAAATAAACCAAACAACAGAGATCACAGGTCCACTTAAGTTGTTTAGTTCCTTCTCTGTCTTTGTTCAACCCATAAGTTACTAGAGAATTTTCCATTTGATTTCAGTGTTGTAAAAAACAACACACTTGGTGCAATATTAGAATTACAGCTCACTTTGATTGCGGCTCGACGGGCGAAAGAGTGTTGTCGAAGTCCATTACTTGTCGCTTTTAAGAGTCCAGATATTTATTTTTCACCGCCTGTCTTGTTTATCCAGTTTAAGTTCCATTCTTTAGCTCCATAAGGGTATATTTTGTTTAAAGATCCACTAAAACGCCACTCACGTTACAATGACTTTCGACGCCATTGCAGGTGAATTAAATGTTCTCCTGTGTGCACCAGAGAAATCTACGCATTACCCCAGCCCCGTCAAACCTAGCAAAATACGGGCAGAAGACTCAATGCAAAAAGACACTACTTAGCAGGGAAGTGACAGGCTAGACTTTTCATGACACGGAAAAAAAAAATTAAAATTAAAAAACCGAGAAATATTACGCAATTTCTGACTGGGATTGCCAGTATGGCAATCCCAGGCGTTGTTCCCTTGTTGTCCCCTTGGAGTGGAAACCAGCAAAACTAACGACAGTACACAAAAAAGATGACAAAACGGATAGAGATAATTATCGTCCTCTCTCCATTCTCAGCGTGCCAAGCAAGATCTCAGAGTTGATGACGAGATTGTTGACCATGTGGTAAATTCTAATCGCCTGGTAACAGATAATCAATGGGCATATCGCAAGGGCTATTCCACTGAGCTTCTTGTCGATTTAACGGAAACCTGGAGGCATGTAATAGATACTGGTTATGTGGTGGGTGTGGCCATCAAAAACTTCAAGAAAGCCTTCGATTGCGTAGATCACGGTGGGGATCCTGCTAAAAAAGCTTCGATATCAATTTGGAATACGCGGCTCCTTATTAAACTGGTTGACGAGTTACCTTACATCCAGGTCAAAGTACACGGTCTTAAATTCACGAAGATCTAACCTCTGCTCAGTGTCTTCTGGTGTCCCCCAGGGAGTGTCATGGGACCGACTCTATTTACTTTGTATACAAGCGATCTTGTAGCGCCCATCCAGTCCGGGACTGTTTATATGTACGCCGACGACACCACCATATTCTGTATCGGGAAGACCATAGACGAAGTGGCCGTTGCGTTAAATCAATCCCTGAAAGAGTTGTATGCTTGGTCCGTAAATAACAGGCTGACACCACACCAAAAGAAATCCGAATGTATGCTAATTTATAGAGGATCGTTTACTGGCCCTCTTCCACCCATATATCTCGGTGGTTACACATTATGAAGGTTTTAAGTCTTATTTTATTACATAATTATACTACAATTATTGTTTATGTATCTTATTTTCTTTTTACTTATACACGACCCCACAAGCTGCAAAGCTTAAATACTTATCGTGTTTAAATAAAGGTTTTACTTACTTACTTACTTACTTACTTACTAATAAAGTTGCGAATTTGACTGAGCTTTTGACAATCCTGAGAGATTCAGCACAATCGCGTCAAAGCTAGAAATTCCGGTCCTTCCTCTGGTTAATCAACGAAAATACGTTGTTCCTCCTTGTTCTTTTTGGTTAAATCGAAGCAAAAGTTGGATCTTAACCTTTTTTCCTTCGCGAGCGATTCATGACTTTTTTTTAAAGGACTGTTTCAAAGGTCTTCTCTTAAGTCACTAGGAAACGCCGACGTAATTAGAAAATCTATTTTTGTCACCGAAGGTGTTTGCCTGTACGGTGTCATTTTTTGTGATGATCAAAAGATTGTGGCGTTGACAAACCAAGCTTACAATCTGCGCTTGAAAAGGACTGAGAATACTCATTCGCGGTTGAATGTCTTCTTTTGTAAACGGAATAAGCAGTTGTGATTGTTTGGATTCTGTATGCACTGGTATTTGTACCTTTTCTTTGGCTTGAAAGAGCTGAAGCATATACTTAAAATATGCCCTCTTAACGTAAACTTTAAAAATTACAACGTACAGGCAAACACCCTTCTTCGTCCGGTCAGAGAAAATTGTCTTTCTAATTATGTCGACTTTGAATAAAAACAATTAAATAAAACACTTCAGAAACAGTCCTTTAAAAAAAGTCATAAATCGCTCGCGAAGGTTAAGATCAAACTTTCGCTTCGATTTAACCATAAAGAACAATGAAGAAAAACGTATTTTTAGCCCGATTTACACTACAGAAAATTTTCGGGACGGCTTGTGTGAAATTGGCACGGGTGCCTAAAAAGAGCTCGGCAAACTTTGTTTACACTACATCATTTTTACCGTATCAAAAATACCGTGCCAAAATTTTTGGGCCTGGGTAAGTTCTCTTGTAGACATGAGCAGTTCAATTATAATCAAGAACGTCTGCGTGATTTTGGTGGAGAATGAGCAGCCATCTTGAAATATACGCAAAAAAAATAATAACCGCTAGCCTATATGAATTAAGGCTCAAATTTGGCCCTTTAAGGTGTTTACACTACTTGTTCTATCCGAACCGTGCCTATTTTTTCAGCGCCCGTACAATTTTTACACGTGCTCGGACTACCTCGCCGAAGGTCCCAACACGGGTGAGAATTTTGGTTCGGCACGGAAGAAATTTGGTACTGACAGGTAGTTTACACTGCAAATTTTATCCGAGCCGAATCTTTTTTTTTTGAACCCGTGCCAATTTCACCCGAGCCGTGCCAAAAAATTTCTGTAGTGTAAACCGGGCTTTTGTTGCTTAACCAAAAAAAGGACCGGAATTTGTAGCTTTGATGTAGTTGTGCTGAATCTCCCAGGATTGTCAAAAGCTCTTTCAAAATCGCAACTTTATTAAAGTAATGATAGGAAACATAATTGCAGGGCGCCGAAACAAAGGAAAAAAAAAAAACATTGCTGGCGCCATCCATTGCGAAGTCGGCACATTCCCGAGGGTTGTGGAGAAAGTGGTATATTTTTGACTGTGTACCGGAGGGGTAAGTGGCACCTTCGCGCTGGCAGGATCCCTAATTTCAGTCCCGTAGTTGAAAAGACGCGCACAAGCATCGGTGGACAACTGTATGGTCTAGAAACGTGAAGGAGATCTCTCTCTTTCGTGCCGAAAGGATAATGCTTTCAGCAAGCTATTCAGACAGGGAGGAACACAAACTATGTTCTTTTCGTTGACAGCAAAATCTGCGCAGCAAACTCGCCTTTAAGGTAGAAAAATGCTTTCGAGTACATTTCTTCGTGAATCGCCGTGTCCAGTCTTGATTTCGTCTTAGGAATATTCCCACAGCCTCTCAAACAACAACGTCCCTAAAGAGAAAAGAAAAAAAAAGGATCGAAAAGACAAAGCAAAGTTTAAAAGGTGAATTATCTTACTATATTTCCTTCAATCATTGATAAAGTTTCGCTTCTTTGCTCCTTTGTCGTGAGGCCAACTTAAAAAAGACAAAACAACACAAATTGACTTGAACAGTGTTGTTGCTGATGTGACGCTTTTCGCAGCCACATCTTGCGCGTAACGCGAGCTTGGGCCGCATATTATGGTGTTAAAGATTTCTGTTTTGAATTATCTACGTCAGGAAAACCAGTCTTAATTCTTGGATTGGACTTAATGATCGTGGAACAGAAGCAAGCTTCAAGTGGAGTGACGGTTCCCCAGTACAATATATAAATTATAATCCGAAAGAACCCAATGACTTTTATCATCAGGAAGACTGCATAGAAATGTTAACATTACGAGGAACCTGGAATGATAATCACTGCAGTAGGTCTCGCCCATTCATTTGCAAGAAGACCAATAGTATGTGAATATTTTTATCTTGTTATTTTCCTGATAATCTATATAATCCACGTTATGCTTTCATTTTCACTAACACGTGCTTGAAATGTTCAGTGCAAGGATGGTAGTCTTTGATTCCAGGAAAAATCCCACACCATGGCCTTGAAACGAGGAGATATTAATAAGTTCAGCTTGTATGTTCGGCATTACCCCAATAATAATAATAATAATAATAATAATAATAATAATAATAATAATAATATACATGAAAACAAATTACTCGATTCTGATTGGCTGAGAGCACTGCAGTTCAAGTGTAACACAGTGCAAAAATGTGTAATAGCGGA
>NC_090876.1:20548461-20588461 GCF_036669935.1 Montipora foliosa
TACCGCGCCGCCTTTGTCGGCCGATTTGACAACTATGTCGTTGCGTTTACTAAGATTTTTAAGCGCCGCCCACTCTTCCGAGGAAAGGTTGGAAAATTTAGTGTTGCGATTGAATTTAAGTTTGTGAATGTCGTGACGGCATTTTTTGGTGAAAAAATCTAAAGAGGCAAATTGTCCCTCTGGGGGAGTCCATTTGGAATTGCGAACTAGAAGTGTTTCAAAAATATCTTTATTAGAAGTGTCCGAATCATCCTCTTTGTCGTGAAAAAAGGCTTTAACTGAACGCGGCGAAGGAATTTTTCAACATCTTGCTTAATAGAAAATTCGTTGGTGCGTTTGGTAATAGGGACAAAATTTAGGCCCTTACTGAGAACAGATTTCTCTGAGTCAGTAAGCGGAAGATTTTCTGGAATTATAATGACGGTATTATGGCTATGCAATGTAGTGTCGTCGGTAATTTGCGAACCTATTAATTGTTGAAGTTTAAGAGTCTTGGTTTGGTGTAAATGTTCAAACAGTCCAGAATTAAGTTGTCGGATTTTAGCGCGATCGATTGTACTAAAATGGCTGGACAGATTTTGGAAAGTTCGGAGCGGCAATGAAGAATTTGTTTGTCAAGTGCGATTCGTTTTTGGCACATAGCTCTAATTGTGATCCTCATAATATTACGTAAACGGAAAGCTTAAGTTACTCTAAGTGTGGGAAAAAGGAAAAAGATAACTTAAGATTTCAGGCAAGCTCATTGGTGGATCATCTTCAAGCTTGGCATCGGTCGTTTCAGGAAGTCTCTATGTTGACAGAAACTGTGGATCGCATAGAGGAAAGCATCACGAGAAGAAAACTGGAAATGGATCGGGAACAAGCTACGACGGAAGCCTAAGAATAACATAACCCGTTCCGCCCTCAGTCGAGTGAGACCTCATGGGTGCAGAAGAAGAGGCCGCCCAAGGCAATTTTGGTGGCGGTGTGCAAGATGAACTCGCCAAGGAGTTGAATATCACTTGTAAGATTGTGAAAAGAGAATTAGCCAATGGTGGAGTCAGGTGGGAGTAAATGGTAGACGCCCTGTGGTCCCCATTAGGAGCGAAGGAGGCCTAAAGGTAATGTAATGTAATGTGTAAGAATGAAGTGGCGGACATTTTGTAACACGTTAGTGCGTCTTTAGATTGAGCAGAGACTCGAGCGATATGGCCCCCGGGAATTCGAGAATAATTGTTTTTGTCCAGGCGTATAATGAAAAAAGTTCTGAGGAGTAAAGTTTCGAAGAATTACGATATGATTAGTAGTTCATATTCGAAAATGTTTATCTTATTTGTGCATTCTTTGATGAGAAGTTTCAGATGTTTGTGAGCAGCTTGATTTGAAATGTGTTTCCATTTGCGGTGAAACTGGTTGTTGGAGTCTAGGTGGAAGTTTATTGGGTAGCAACGGTCAAATATAGTTGTAGACTTTGAAGAATGTGTCATTGAGAAGGTGGTGGTTATCTCGCGTGAGCTTCAGTGGATCTTTTGGCTTGTTAAAATCAGATTTGAGAACTACGGTAAACGGTGTGTAGGTGGTGGATGTAGGCCAAAAGCCTGAGAATGTAACCACTAATTGTGAGATTGTTGAGGTGGGACCAAAAACAAAGCGGCTACGCTACTATAGTACTATTAAACAAAGTAGTCCCTCGATTAGAGAAAATTCAGCGTGACGCTTTTTTTTCGTTTTATTCTCCGACAAAGACTTTTTTTTGAAACTGCATGTGCTAACTTTATTTTTGCCTTTTCTGTCCGGACTAGTTGTTAATACTAAAAACAATTAGCCCCTCGCCCTCAAGGGCCAATGTCAATAGCCCTTTTCAGCTTCGCCTCATGGCCGCTGTTATGTGTTGCTTAACATGACCGCACGGTCCACTTTTCATACCAACAATGACCTGATAAAGTGTATACGTCTTTAAAAAAAACCACTCAACTGTGACACGGAACTCATAAAGATATAGTGGCCGGCGAAAATATATAGCTTT
The DNA here is from genome assembly GCF_036669935.1 of Montipora foliosa. NCBI lineage: Eukaryota > Metazoa > Cnidaria > Anthozoa > Scleractinia > Acroporidae > Montipora > Montipora foliosa. Next base: position 20,550,467 of record NC_090876.1, read on the forward strand.
TTTGGGGGAGAGAAACGACCGCCGGAAATCTGTACGGCGTTTCCATTTTAACGTGAGCGACAAGATGAACCAAATCCCGCGGTATGTGATTGGCTCCCGAGCGGGCAAACATCTATACTGCCTGTCGGAATCTCAGTCTCACAAAAATTGCAAGATATTATCCTTTTTTGATCTTTATCCAGACATATTCCTTTATGCGACAAACCTTGTTCGTTAACTCGAAATGGCTGGTTTGGCATGTTCTTTTTTTGCGTTTGAAAAACTGGGCAGGAGGTCAAGGTTCAATTCCGGTCGGACACAACACTCAGAGTTCGTAAATAATGCTGAGAAGACAGTGCTGCGTTTGATATCATCTGGCAATGGTTAGACTTTCTAGCCTTCTCGGACCAGGACGAAAATTAGTAGACCCCATCTCACAGTACACGGTCTTTGGTTAATTCTCACGGACGTTAAAGAGCCCAGACGCTGTTCGTGAAGTCATAGGGAAGGACTCTCAGTGCTGTGGTCAAGGATCTCATTTCATTCCATTCATAGTTTTGGTGAGATCGCTTATGGACTGATAGCGGCTGCCACCTGTGCCTGTTGTATGCTAATGTCCGATCTCACCCATAGATGGTTTGTTCTTGTAAAAGCGCATTTAAATATCCAAATAGGAAATGTGCTAGCTTAAATTCATTACCATCGATAGTTGCTCGACAATAGGCGAAAAGGACAAACTGAAAATCAAAGTCCTGGACAGGTGTTCAACCTAGAACCTCAGCAAAACTAGTGGGACGATCCACCCATTGAGCTAGTAAACTAAGAACTAGGGACCTCAAAAGTTCGCAACGTACCATGGCCTCTGATTTTCAGTGTCATTTCGTCCGTTGCTAAGTAACTTAGTTCTGTCATTTTCACCACAGGCGCTTTACACCTTTGAAGATCTATAACTGCAATTGAGTTTTCTTTTCCTAGCATCGGAAAAGAGGTTTAAAGGTGGACGTTTTTTAAAGAAGACGCGCTATAAGTCCTACTAACAGTACGAACGTGTTTTTTTTTTTCGTAAATACTAGTGAGCAGCACACAGCAACAGATCTTGCTGCTGTCGAAGCCGTGGTCGAAACGGTCGAAAACAGTGGCTGTCCACTGTGATTGATAAAGTACCTTTTCGAAAGCTGTTTATTGCAATATTCTTGTGTGGTTATTTGCCTGATTGAATGGCAATTTTACTGCCTGAGGTCGCTCGCAGGACTGCTATTGCGTTGAGCAATCGCATGGGATAAAAGTTAAATCTTTGTCAATGATTCTGATGTTGAATTGTGGACAGTGGGAACATTGTAAAATGGAGTATTTCGTACTCAAATTGTTGGAACAGCCTTAGCGTTTTATTATACTGTTAAAAACCGAGAAATTGAAAAAATTCCATCAAAATCGCGTCGGATCTGGAAAATGTTCACAAGAAGGAAGCTACCCACAATGGCAATAAGGTTCTCCAGGATTTTTAACAGAGAATTTGGTCAGGGAATTACTCTTCTTAAGCCTTTTATCGGGATAATTCCTCGTTTAATGTAGTATATTTTCTAGGCATTTTATCTGACTTTGGGACGCCTGTTATAGTTCTAGCTCGATGTAAACTTGTTTTATCTTTTAAATATTAACTTTACAAGCGTTTTAAGTCTAGATAGAATTTAAGAAAAGTGGGGCGAATTAAATTGAAACCTCGTGTTTGTTTTAAAGAACACGTAAGATCAAGCTTTATACAGGGGAGGATGCATGACCGGAAATACCGTTTTACGGAAAAGCGTTCCGGGAAACAGTAAAGTGGGATCTTTAGAAAGTTACGATCCGACAGATTAAACTTCCCAGTTAAGCATGCCATTGGACCCCCTAGAGCGCAGGTTATAGCACTGTTTGGCCAAACTGTTTGTTAATTTTGGGATTCCTAACCTTTGCACACAAAGCCCATAAATTTTGTTTTGAGTTTTAGCCAATATCAATGCCGTTTAAACATGATAATAACCCCAACAACAGATTCAAGTCTATGCAAGCAGTGCTCATCCTCGCCCGTGTGTTTGTCTTCAGTAGAATCCGAGTCACACCTGCTTGACTAATCCTACGTCAAAAATCGTTTGTAAAAAAAACAGCATAAGGATTTCAAATTGCCTATTGCTTGAACGTTATTGTTGGCTATTTAGATACCTTTAGAAAAGCACATGAGTGGTAAAGTAATCTTGACTCTGCATACGGGTAAAGAAAGGTTTCGATTCAGAGAAACTTTGGCCGTTGTAGCCGTTATATTTAAACAGAGTTAACTGAATAGAGTGTAAGGTGAAGTGCTAGATTTCTATCCCATATGAACCATGTGAGCGTTACCCCTACTGATGGAATGGGCCCACACAAGGACAGAGAAAAACTCTGACCAGGGTGGAAATTGAACCCACGACCTTCGGGTTAGATCTCCGCTGCTCTAACCGACTGAGCTACAAGGTCAGACGGGAGCAGGCCCGTGGGAACTGAAGATGTTAAAGTCACGGCAATGAACAGTCTTGTTAGAAGTTTACATACGGATAAAACTGCTTTCAATGTCCAAGAAAAGACTCGAGACAAGGACCATGATGGAAACTGGTAACAATACAAACAGCCGTCTGGGAGATATCGGGGTTTGATCCTCGGTACCCTCGCCACGAAGTGGGCGATATATCTCGTTTCCCGAAACCATGCTGCGATAATTATGCGATTTGCACTTAATGTTAGCCACCGCGATAGCCTTGGAGCTTCTGTTTCCATCCTCTGTTTTGCCTCGACCACCTCGTCTTCTGTGATCAGATATATTATGAAGAGAGCATCAAGTTGGAAGGAAAGCTAAGGAGTAGGCACAAGAGTGACACCATCGACCAGCTATGGAAATGTCACAAGACCACTTGTGAACGTTTGATCTATGAGTACGAGAGTTTCATGTCATCCAGCTTACGGCTTAGAAGACAACTCGACCAGAAAGTGACCATCCTATCCTTGCTTCAAGTTCTTAATTGGATCATGAACAACAACGGGAGGTTAGGTGTGACACAAACAGCGGTGATAAAACATTGTATCCAACGCATTTTTATAAAACTGACGTTTCGTATGCTAGTCAACACACATACACATACACATACGAAACGTCAAGTTTTATAAAAATGCGTTGCAATACAATGTTTATCAGCGCTGTTTGTGTTATTGTCTTTAATCAAGCTACGATGGCCTAAGAACAAGAGTTCATACGATAGGTGTGACACGTTGTGGCTTTAATGTACTATCATGCGCAAGGGTGAGGACGAATTGGCCCAAGCTTTCCAATTGATGAATAAAATTTGATACGTTTACCTCCAAATGGCAAAAGAAAGAGTGTCCCGTATGTTGGGGTGTGATAATGACCGGAAAGTTGTTGATCTATGAACATTGTTGGGTATATAAGGGCCTGTCGGGAGTCGAACCCGGGACCTCTCGCACCCAAAGCGAGAATCATGCCACTAGACCAACAGGCCGTTGCAGAGAAAGCTGCCGTCACGCCCTCTGTGTTGCAAATTACTAGAGCGGGGAGTTGCAAAATGCACTTTCCTTCTGTCCGTCTGGGTCTGACCATCGGTACCCGTTTAAACGCGAATTGCCTCAACACAGCTACTTCAGTCACGTGGTCATTAACAAATGAGACACTTCAGGACATAGCACACCACATTACGACCAGTGGAAGGGTTTCTTTCTTCGATTTGAAAACAGATGATCAATGGACTTTGGAGGATGCGGGACTGCAGGTAGTTGGGCTGGAATAAACAAGGTGTATCAGACTTCAAAATAAGAAACCTCGAGTTATGGTCGTTGGCTTCAGGTATAGGTTTCCTTAAAAATGCAATTTGGTTTTCGGCAGGACTTGAACCTGCGACCTTCCGCGTGTGTGAGGGGACGTGATAACCACTCCACACGAAAACAAGCTCGACTTTGTGAAAGGTAAAAGACTTGCGCATTGTTAAGGAGTATGAAATTAAAAAGGATCACTGGTGCTCATCAATAATCCAAACTTCACAAGTGCATCTTCTGATGTAAGCTTTTCTTTTATAAGATATGAGGAAATTCAGGCCTTGCGAAGAGCGTATTTAAAATCAGGCTTGCTTTTCAAAATTCTTTGTCTTTGGGTGTGTGAAACTCGAAGATACTGCGGAATAGAGCAGTCACAAAATGGAACATAAGATACTGGAGTGTAACTAAGCACACAGAATAACATGCTCTCAACCGGTTACCATTAGTGGATCAAAGTCAAAGGAACGTTAAAAATTTCTTCAAAGACATTGTGGGCTGATTGTTTGTCGACAACTGTTGGAAATAACGAAGCAAGTGAGGCATGAGTAGAAGGAAATCAAAGAATCGTTAACAACAGGTTTCTGGATCTGGTTGTTCTTTTTGTCAACACTGCTACTTTCATGTCTGAAAAGGGCAAATTAAAAATGGCCGCAAAGAATTTAGAAAGCATCATCGCAGAGTCGTGTCAAGATTGAGTGGACCGTTTGTCCCAATCTTGTCGTCGACCAAACGGTCAGACCTGTCTCTGTGGGCGCAATCGGTTAGCGCGTTCCGGCTGTTAACGAAAGGTTGGTGGTTCAAGCCCACCCAGGGACCTGATTAGTTTGATTGGCATAGGCCAGTTGTAGGCAAACGAGTCAAGGTTGGCATGGGACTAGGAGGCCAATCGGAAGATCACTTCGTCACCTTCGTCAAAGCGAGTCTATGTGTGAGGTCTTTGCCTTGAAAGCGATTTTTTTGATTGATCTGTAGAGTGGATAGGGGCGTTTTCCGGCAACACTAACAGCTTTACAAAAATGTAGGAATCCACGTTTCCTGAAAAATCAACAGGTGGAGCTCATCCCGCCATGGGGCTCCATTCTCTCACTTGCTATGAATGTCCCAGTGAGTTTTACCACTGTCCAGGTGAACAGGAGTTTCCCATCGTTGAACGGAATATAGACCTTGTTTAGAAGTTTTACAGGGATAAATACTGCTGCTCTTCATTCCAGAAAAGACTCGCAGACAAGACGTGATTAAACTGGTAACACATACAACAGCCTGTCTGTGGAGATTTCGGTTTGACGATCCCGGTACCTCCCGCATACGAAGTCGGGCGCTATAATTCCTGGTTTCCCGAAACATGCTGGTTAAGTTGATTAATTATAGCGGATTTGCACTATAAAGTTAGCCCCGCGACTGCCCTTGAGCTTCTCGTTTTCCATTCCTCGGTTTTTGCCTCGACACCTCGTCTTCTGTGATCAGATATATTATTGAAAGAGAGCATCAGTTGGAAGAAAAAAGCTAAGGAGTAGGCACGGAGAGTGACACCACGACCAGTTAGGGAAAGTCACAAGACCACTGTGAAACGTTGGTCTTATGAGGACGAGAGTTCATGTCATCCAGCTTTTACGGTTTAGAGACAACCTCGGCCAGAAATGACCATCCTATGCTTGCTTCAAGTCTGCTTAATTGGATCATGAACAACAACCGGGAGGTTAGGTGTGACACAACAGCGGTGATAAAATTCGTATTCCCAACGCCTTTTTCATAAAACTTGACGTTCGTATGGCTAGTCAAACCACATTACACATTACCATACGAAACGTCAAGTAGTTTTTATAAAAATGTCGGAATACAATGTTTATCCGCGTGGTTGTGTTATTTTCTTAACAAGCTACGATGGCCTAAGAACAAGAGGTTTCTATACGATAGGTGTGACCCGTTTGTGGCTTTAATGTTACTAATCATGCGCAAGGGTGAGACGATGGCCAAGCTTTCCAATTGATGAATAAAGTTGATACGTTACCTCCAATGGCAAAAGACGAGTGTCTCGTATGTTGGGGCGTGATAAATGACCGAAAGTTGTTGATCTATGAACATTGTTGGGTAGATAAGGGCCTGTCCGGGAGTCGAACCCGGGACCTTACTCGCAACCAAAGCGAGAATCATGCCACTAGACAAACAGGCCGTTGCCAGAGGGGGGCGAAAGCTGCCGTCACGCCCTCTGTGTTGCCAATCTCACTAGAGCGGAGTTGCAAATGCACTTTCCTTCTGTCCGTCGGGTCTGTCTGACCATCGGTTACCCGTTAAACGCGAATTGCCTCTCAACACAGCTACTTCAGTCACGTGGTCATATACAAATGAGACCACTTCAGACATAGCACACCACATTACGACCAGTGGAAGGGTTTCTTTCGTCGATTGAAAACAGATGATCAATGGACTTTGGAGTGGAATGCGGGAACTGCAGGTAGTTGGGCTGCGGACTAAACAAGGTGTAGCAGACTTCAAATAAGAAACCTCGAGTTATGTCGTTTGGCTTAAGGTATAGGTTCCTTAAAAATGCATTTTGTTTTCGGCAGGACTTGGTGACTTGCGACCTTCCGCGTGTGGAGGCGGACGTGATAACCAACTACACTACGAAAACACGCTCGACTTTATGAAAGGTAAAGATGTGCGCATTGTTAAGGAGTATGAAATTAAAAAGGATCACTGTGCTCTCAAATTAATCCCAAACTCACAAGTGCACTCTTCTGATGTAAGGCTTTTCTTTTAAGAATGCGAAATTCAGGCTTTCGAAGAGCGTATAAAATCAGGCTGCTTTTAAAAAATCTTTGTCTTTTGGTGTGTGTGAAACTCGAGAGATACTGCGGAATAGAGCAGTCACAAAATGGAACATGAAGATACTGGAGTGTAACTGCACGTGAATAAATGTGTCTCAACGGTTACCATTAGTGGTCAACGTCAAAGGAACGTTAAACCTTTCTATCAAAGACCCTGGGGGCTGATTGTTTTGTCGGACAACTGTTGGAAATAACGAAGACAAGTGAGGCCAATGAGTAGAAGGAAAGTCAAAGAAAGCGTTAACGGTAAACAGAGTTCTGGACTGGTTGTTCTTTTGTCAACATGCTACTTGTCATGTTCTTGAAAAAGGGCAAATTGAAAATGGCCCGCAAGAATTTAGAAAGCTCATCCGCAGATGTCGTGGTCAAGATTGACGTGCGACGTTGTCCAATCTTGTCCCGACCAAACGGTCAGACCTGTCTCTGTGGCGCAAATCGGTTAGCGCGTTCGGCTGTTAACCGAAAGGTTGGTGGTTCAAAAAGCCCACCCAGGGACGCTTAGTTTGATTGGCATAGGCCAGTGTAGGCAAACGAGTCAAGGTGGCTCATGACTTAATAGGCCAATCGGAAGATCACTCTCGTCACCGTCGTCCAAGCGACGGGAGGGAAATTATGGTGTGAGCTCTTTGCCTTTGAAAAGCGTATTTTTATTGATCTGTAGAGGGATTAGGGGCGTTTTCGGGCAACTACTAACAAGCTTTACAAAAAAGGGAGGAAGTACCCGTTTCTGGAAAAAATAAAGCAGGTTGCGAGATATCTCCGCTCATGGGGCTCCATTTCTCATCACGTGCTATTTGAATGTCCCAGTGATTTTACATGTCAAGGTGAACAGGGGCGTTCCATCGTTGAACTGATATAGACCTTGGTTAGAAAGTTTACGGGATATAAAACCTGCCTCTTAATTACAAGGAAAAAGACTTCGCAGACAAGATCGTGATAAACTTGGGTAAACAATACAACAGCCTGTCTGTGGCGATATTCGGTTTCGATCCCGGTACCTCCCGCAACGAAAGTGGGCAGCTCTATATTCCCCGTTCCCGAAAGCCAGTGGGGGTAAGTGATAATTATGCGATTGCACTTAAAGGTTTAGCCACCGGATGCCTTTGAGCTTCTCGTTTATCCTCTCGTTTTTGCTTCGACACCTCGATCTGTCTGTGATCGATAATTATGAAGAGAGCATCAAGTGGAAGAAATGCTAGGAAGTAGGCACGAGAAGGGACACCATCGACCAGCTATGAAATGTCACAAGCACCACTTGTGTGAACGTTTTTGCTATCTTATGGTGACGAGAGTTTCATGTCATCCAGCTCTACGGTATTAGAAGACAACTCGGACCAGAAAGACCATCACCATATGCTGCTTCAAGTTTCTTAAGTGGATCCATGAATCAACACGGGGGAGTTAGGTGTGGACACAAACAACGGTGATAAACAGTGTATTCCCAACGCATTTGTTATAAAAACTTGACGTTTCGTATGCTAGTCAACACACATCACATACACATACGAAAGTCAAGTTTTATGAAAAATGCGTCGGAATACATGTTTATCAGCGACTGTTGTGTTATTTTCTCAATCAAGATACGATGGCCTAAGAAGAACAAGAAGTTTATTTACGATAGGTGTGACGTTTGTGGCTTTAAAGTTACTTAATCATGCGCAAGGGTGAGCGACACAGAAGTGCCAAGCTGTCCAATGATGAATAAATTTGTACGTTTACCCAATGGCAAAAGGAAGAGGTTCTCGACTGTTGGGGGGGGCCGTGATAATGAAGGAAGTTGTTGATCTATAGAACATTGTTGGGTATTAAGGGCCTGTCCGGGAGTCGACACCCGGGACCTCTCGCACCCAAAGCGAGAATCAATGCCACTAAGACCACAGGCGTTGGAGAGAAAGCTGCCGCATCGCCACTCTGTGTTGCACTTAAGAGTGGACGGAGCTTGCAAAATGCACTTTCATTATCGTGTCGTCTCGGGTCTGACCAGTCGGTACCCGTTTAAACGCGAATCGCTCCAACCACCAGCTACTTCAGACACGTGGTCACTAAACAAACTGAGGAACTTCAGACCTAGCACACCACATACCGACCAGTGGAAGGGTTTTCTTTCTCGATTTGAAAAAACCAGATGATCAATGGACTTTGGAGAAATGCGGTGACTGCAGGTAGTTGGGCTGGAATAAAACAAGGTGTAGCAGACTTCAAATAAGCAGAACCCGAGTGATGGTCGTGTTGGATTCAGGTTATTACGGTTCTAAAAATGCATTTTGTTTTTTGGCAGGACTTGAAACCTGCGAGCCTTCGCGTGTGAGCGGACGTGAACATGCGACCAATCGCGTGTGAGGCGGGACGTGATTACACTACACTCCGAAAACAAAGCTCGCTATATGAAAGTAAAAGATTTGCGCATTGTAGGAGTATGAAAAATTAAAAAGGATCACTGTGCTCTCCATTAATCCAAACTTCACAAGTGACTTCTGATAGGCTTTTCTTTACGAATGAGGCAATCAGGCCTGCGAAGAGCGTATTAAATCAGGACTTGCATTTTAAAAACGCTTTGTCTTTGGTGTGCGTGAACACTCGAAGATAGCGGAATCGAGCAGTCACCAAATAAAACATTAAGAACTGGAGTTGTAATAAGTGCACAGAATAAATTGCTTCTAACGTTACCTTAGGGGATCACATGTCAAAGTACGTTTAAAAATCTTCAAAGCATTGTGGGCAGGAGGTTTTGTCAACAATGTCTGGAAATAAACGAAGCAAGTGAGTGCATGAGTAAGAAGGAAATCAAAGACTCGTTAACAAAAGGTGGATGGTGGTCTTTTGTCAACACTGCTATTTAATGCTCTTAAAATGAAAATGAACAACTGGCCGCAAGAATTAGAAGCTCATCCAGAGTGTGGTCAAGATTGAGTGGACGTTGTCCAATCTTGTCGTCGACCAATACGGTCCAGACACCTGTCTCGTGGACGCATATCGGTTAGCGGTTCTGAGCTGTTACGAACAGGCGTGTGTCAAAGCCCCACCCAGGGCCGCTTCGTTGATCGGGCATAGGCCAGTGTAGGAAAACGAGTCAAGGTTGGGCCGACTAATAGCCAATCGAAGATCACTTCGTCACCTTCGTCAAAGCGGTCTAGTGTAGGGATTCTGCCTTGAAAGCGATTTTAGGATCGGTAGTGGTTAGGGCGTTTCGGGCACCACTAACCGCTTAAACAATGTAGGAATCCACGTTCCTGAAACTAACAGGTGGAGCATCCGCAGGGCTCCATTCCTCACTTGCCATGAAGTGCAGTGATTACCTCAGGGAAACAGGAGGTCCAATCGTTGAAGATAGAGAACTGTTTAGAAGTTTACAGGGATAAACTGCTTTTTCCAGAACAGACTCGCGACACTACTGCTGAAACTTGGTACATAAAGCGTCTGTGGAGATTTCGGTTGAGCGGTACCTTCGCTCGAAGTGGGCGCTTATTAGGTCCGTTTCCTGAAACATGTGGGTAGTATAATCTGCGATTTGACTTACTGTAGCCGCGCGCGTGAGCTCAATTCCATCGTGTTTGGCCTCGACATCGTCTTCTGTGCCAGCTATCTTATTGCCGCGAGATCGTGGCCGGCCGCGGGTAGGCCGCGTGCCCCTCGCAGTCTGGGCAATGTAAGCCCACTGTGACCGTTGATTATGCGTACGCGAGTTGTCACGCTTACGGTAGAAGACAACTAGCCAGAAAGTGACCCTCCTGTGCTCACGTACTGGATCCTGAAACAACACGGGGTTAGGTGTGGAACCCCCCGCGGTGTTACACTTATTCTTCTTTTGTGTGCTGGAGGAGCTACTGTTACACGGTGGGGTCCCAACGGTTGGTTCTGACCATTAGAAATTGAAGCCGATAGGCTGGTCACTTTTGGTTAGTTGCTTAAACCGTAGGTGGTGGAAGCCGGATGTCCTTACAGTCCCATGTTGTTAGCACCACAGTGGGTCTGGGCAACCATAGCCTCGTGGAGCGCGGTGGTTCACTCTTGATCCTGCATTAGCCTGATTCCTTCACCGTGTACGCTTCCACTTATATATTGATCAACAGAAGACGCGGGTCGGCAAACACCAGAGGAGGAAATGAGACGTCCCAGGTCTCGCGGGGCCCCTTCAGTGCACATGCATCTTACACTTCCCGCATGGTTCGGGTCCAAAGCGAATATATAGCGACATTCGTAGCGAGAGGTAGGGCACCACCGCACATTACCGACTGGCGTAGTTAGTCTCCATTGTTCCTGTTTATGGCGGTCCGTTGACCTGCAGCGGTCTCTTGGGTAACCTTCTACCTACAAAGGTTTAGTTAGTGGTCAAAGCTAGGCAACCTTGTTACTTTCTGTGCGACCGTTGAACCCACCCGTTTTTGGGCTTTGTCAAGCTACGGAAATTGTGAGGAGAAATGGCGAACCTGGCGGGATGCAGCGAGCCTGTGCTCTCAGGCACGGATTGCCTGAATTTTTGTAATACAGGTAGTGTTGCGCCCACGCCTCATCAACGACCCTAACAACTGCTTCACAGTGTCAACCGTACTACACCCAATAGACTCGTCCCACTTTGCGTAGGACCAAGTGACGACCCAGTGTATTTATCCGGATGCAGCATAATTTCCACCTGGCACCTGCCACTCGTTCTACCCCCTCCACCCATAGGCCCTACCTTCACCACTCAACAACGTCCAAGAAGCGTCACTCCTGGGTGGGCTTGAACCACCAACACATTCCGGTTATACAGGCGCAACGCGCTGAACCGATGGCGCCACAGAGACAGGTTGCACCGTTTGGTCGACGAACCAGATTGGCAACGTCCTCAATCCTGACCATCCGACTTGCGACGAGTTTCTATTCTTGCGGCCATTTTCAATTTGTCATTTTAAGACATGGAAAGTAGCAGGGTTGACAAAAAAAGAACAACCATCCAGAAACCTGTTGTATTAACGATTCCTTTGATTTCCTTCTACTCATGCCTCACTTGCTTCGTTATGCCAACAGTTGTGACAAAACAATTCACCCACAATGTCTTTGAAGACATTTTTTAACGTTCCTTTGACTTTGATTCCACTAATTGTAAACCGTTGAGAAGCATTTATTCTGGGCAACGTTAGTTACACTCCAGTATCTTATTTTCTATTTCGAGTCGACTGCTCTATTCCGCAGTATCGTGAGTTTCACGCACAACCAAAGCCAAAGACTTCTAAAAAAGCAAGCCTTGATTTAAACTACGCGCCTTCGCACGGCCTGAATTTCCTCATTCACAAAAGAAAAGCCTTTACATCAAGAAGTGCACTTTGTGAAGTGTTTGGATTAATTGAAGACACCGTGATCCGTTTTACTTGTCATACTCCTTAACAAGGCATGCAAAATCTTTTACCTTATCAATATAGTCAGCTTGTTTTTCGTGGGTAGTGGTGATATCACCGTCCAGCCCTCACACGCCGATTGTCCGCATGTTCAGTCCTTTGCCGAAACAACATGAATTTTTAAGGAACCTATACCTGAAGGCCAACCGACCATAACGCGAGGTTTTCTTATTTTGAAGTCGCTCTACCCTTGTTTATATTCCACCCCAACTACCTTCAGCCCGCCATCCTCCAAGTCCAATGGATCATAGCTGTTGTCAAATCGAAGAAAGAAAACCCTATCCCTGGTCGTTAATGTGGTGTGCTATGTCTGAATTTGTCTCATTTTTTGTAATGATCCACGTGACTGAAGTAGCTGTGTTGAGGCAATTTTCGTCGTTGTAACGGGTACCCGATGGTCAACACCAGGACGGCCAGAAAGGAAAGTGCCATTTTGCAAAACTCCCGCTTAAGTAATTGCAACGACCTGAGGGCGTGACGGCAGCTTTCTCTGCAACGGCCTGTTGGTCTAGTGCATGATTCTCGCTTTGGTGCGAGAGGTCCCGGGTTCGACTCCCGACAGGCCCTTATATACCCAACAACTGTTCATAGATCGAACAACTTTCGGTCATTCCACGCCCCAACATACGGAGACCTCTTCTTTTGCAAGTGGAGGTAAACGTATCAAATTATTCATCAATTGGAAAGCTTGGCAATTCGTCTCACCCCGTGCGCATGATTAGTTACATAAAGCCACAAAACGTGTCACACTCTCGTTATAAACTCTTGTTCTTTAGCATCGGAGTTGTTAAGAAAACGCCACAAACAGCGCTGATAGACTTGTATTGCAACGCATTTTCATAAAACTTGACGTTTTAGTATTGTATGTGTATGTGTGTTGACTAGCATACCCCGAAACGTCAAGTTTTATAAAAATGCGTTTGGAATACAATGTTTATCACCGAGTTTGTGTCACACCCTAAAAAAAAAATTCGTTGTTGTTCATGATCCCAATTAAAGGAAAACCTACTGAAGCAAGCATAGGATGGTCACTTTCTGGTCGAGTTTCTTCTAACCGTAGGCGGCTGACATGAAGAACTCTCGTACTCCTAGATCAAGCGTTCACACGTGGTCTTGGTCTGGCACATTCCTAGTGGTCGATGGTGTCATATTGTGCCTAATCCCTTAGCTTTCTTCCACTTGATGCTCTCTTTCACTAATATATCGTGATCACAGAAGACGAGGTGCGAGCAAAACAGAGGAATGGAAATGAGAAGCTCAAGGCTATCGCGGTGGCTAACATTTAAGTGCAAATCGCATAATTATCACTTACCCAGCATGTTCGGGAAACGAGGAATATATAGCGCCCCTTCGTATGCTGAGAGGTAACGGTGATCAAAATCCGAAATCCTCCACAGACAGGCTGTTGGATTGTTACCAAGTTTCATCATGTTCTTGTCTGCGAGTTTTCTTGGAATGAAGAGCAGTTTTATCCGCTGTAAACTTCTAAACAAGTCTCTATTTCGTTCAACGATGGGAAATCTGTTCACGCCTGGAGAGTGGAAAAACATCACGGGACCATTCATGGCAAGTGAGAGTAAATGGAGCCCCATGGGGGATGAGATCACACCTGTTGATTTTTCAGGAAACGTGGATTCCCTACATTTTTGTAAAGCTGTTTAGTGTTTGCCCGGAACGCCCCTAATCACTCTACAGAGCAATATAAAATCGCCTCTTTCAAGGCAAAGACCTCACCCAGAGTCCGCTTTGCCGAAGGTGACGAACCACGTGATCTCCGATTGGCCTATTAGTCATGGCCAACCTTGACTCGTTGCCTACAACTGGCCTATGCCAATCAAAACTAAGCGTCCCTGGGTGGGCCTTGAAACCACCAACCTTTCGGTTAACAGCCGAACGCGCTACTAACCGATTGCGCACAGAGACCAGGTCTGACCGTTTGGTCGACGACAAGATGGACAAAACGTCCACTCAATCTTGACCACGACTCTGCGATGAGCTTTCTAAATTCTTGACGGAATTTTTCAATTTGTCATTTTAAGACATGAAAAGTAGCAGTGTTGACAAAAAGAACAACCCAGTCCAGAACCTGTTGTTAACGATTCTTTTGATTTCCTTCTAACTCATGCTCACTTAGCTTCGCATTATTTCCAACAGTTGTGACAAAACAATCAGCCCACAATGTCTTTGAAGAAATTTTTAACGTTCCTTTGAGACTTTGATCCATAATGGTAACCGTTGAGAGCATTTATTGTGGCAACTTAGTTACACTCAGTATCTTAATGTTTTTGTTTGTGACTGCTCTATTCCGCAGTATCTTTCGAGTTTCACGCACACCAAAGACAAAAGAATTTGTTAAAAGCAGCCTGATTTTAAATACGCTCTTAGCAAGCCCTGAATTTCCTCATCTTAAAGAAAAACCCGCCAGCATCAGAAGAGTGCACTTGTGAAGTTTGGAAATTGGAGAGCACATGATCCTTTTTAATTTCATACTCACTTAAACAAATCGCGCAAATCTTTACCTTTCATAAGTCGAGCTTGTTTTCGTAGTGTAGTGGTTATCACGTCCGCCTCACACGCGGGATGTCGCATGTTCAAGTCTGCCGAAAACAAAATGACCATTTTAAGGAGACACTAATACCTGAAGCCAAACGACCATAACTCGAGGTTCTTATTTGAAGGGGTCCTACACCTGTTTATTCCAGCCCAACTACCCTGCAGTTCCCGCATCTCCAAAGTCCATTGATCATCTGTTTTCAAATCGAAGAAAGAGAACCCTTCCACTGGTTCGTAATGTGGTGTGCTATGTCTGAATTGTCTCATTTGTTAATGACCACTGACTGAAGTAGCTGTGTTGAGGCAATTCGCGTTTAACGGTACCCGATGGTCAGACCCAGACGGACAGAAGGAAAGTGCATTTTGCAACTCCCGCTCTAGTAATTTGCAACACAGAGGGCGTGACGGCAGCTTTCTCTGCAACGGCCTGTTGGTCTAGTGGCATGATTCTCGCTTTGGTGTGCGAGAGGTCCCGGTTCGACTCCCGGACGGCACCCTTATATACCCAACAATGTTATAGATCAAAAATTTCGGTCATTAGCACGCCCAACATACGGGACACTCTTCTTTTGCCATGGAGGTAAACGTATCAAAATTTATTCATCAATTGGAAAGCTTGGCCAATTCGTCTCACCCTTGCGCAATGATTAGTACATTAAAGCCACAAAACGTGTCACACCTATCGTATAAACTCTTGTTCTAGGCCATCGTAGCTTGATTAAGAAAATAAACACAAACAGCGCTGATAAACATTGTATTCCAACGCATTTTCATAAACTTGACGTTTCGTATGGTATGTGTATGTGTGTTGACTAGCATACGAAACGTCAAGTTTATAAAAATGCGTTGGAATACAATGTTTATCACCGCTGTTTGTGTCACACCTAACTTCCGTTGTTGTTCAGGATCCAATTAAGAAACTGATAAGCAAGCATAGGATGGTCACTTTCTGGTCGAGTTGTCTTCTAAACCGTAGAGCTGGATGACATGAAACTCTCGTACTCATAAGATCAAGCGTTCACAAGTGGTATGTGACATTTCCATAGCTGGTCGATGGTGTCACTCTTGTGCCTACTCTTAGCTTGTCTTCCAACTTGATGCTCTCTTCAATAATATATCTGATCACAGAAGACGAGGTGTCGAGGCAAAAAAAAACAAGAGGATGGAAATGAGAAGCTCAAGGCTTATCGCGGTGGCTAACATTAAGTGCAAATCGCAATAATTATCACTTACCCAGCATGGTTTCGGGAAACGAGGAATATATAGCGCCCACTTCGTATGCGGAGAGGTACCGGGATCAAACCGAAATCTCCAGACAGGCTGTTGTATTGTTAACCAAGTTTAATCACGTCTTGTCTGCGAGTCTTTTCTTGGAATGAAGAGCACTTTATATCCGCTGTAAACTTCAAACAAGGTCTCTATTCGTTCAACGATGGGAACTCCTGTTCACCTGGAGAGTGTAAAATCACTGGGACATTCATGGCAAGTGAGAGAAATGGAGCCCCATGGCGGGATGAGCTCCACCTGTTGATTTTTCAGGAAACGTGGATTCCTACATTTGTTGTAAGCTGTTAGTGTTGCCCGGAAACGCCCCTAATCCACTCTACAGATCAATAAAAATCGCTTTCAAGGCAAAGACCTCACCATAGAACGCGCTTTGACGAAGGTGACGAAGGATCTTCCGATTGGCCTATTAGTCATGGCCAACCTTGACTCGTTTTGCCTACAACTGGCCTATGCCAATCAAAAAACTAAGCGTCCCTGGGTGGGCTGAACCACCAACCTTTCGGTTAACAGCCGAACGCGCTAACGATTGCGCCACCAGAGACAGGTCTGACCGTTTGGTCGACGACAAGATTGGACAAAACGTCCACTCAATCTTGACCACGACTCTGCGATGAGCTTTCTAAATTCTTGCGGCCATTTTCAATTTGTCATTTTTAAGACATGAAAGTAGCAGTGTTGACAAAAAGAACAACCAGTCCAGAACCTGTTGTTAACGATTCTTTGATTTCCTTCTACTCATGCCTCACTTGCTTCGTTATTTCCAACAGTTGTCGACAAAACAATCAGCCCACAATGTCTTTGAAGAAATTTTTAACGTTCCTTTGACTTTGATCCACTAATGGTAACCGTTGAGAGCATTTATTCTGTGCAACTTAGTTACACTCCAGTATCTTAATGTTCCATTTTTTGACTGCTCTATTCCGCAGTATCTCGAGTTTCACGCACACCAAAGACAAAGAATTTTTAAAAGCAAGCCTGATTTTAAATACGCTCTTCGCAAGGCCTGAATTTCCTCATTCTTAAAAGAAAAGCCTTACATCAGAAGAGTGCACATTGTGAAGTTTGGATTAATTGAGAGCACAGTGATCCTTTTTAATTTCATACTCCTTAACAATGCGCAAATTCTTTTACCTTTCACAAAGTCGAGCTTGTTTTCGTATCGAGTGGTTATCACGTCCGCCTCACAACGCGGAAGGTCGCAGGTTCAAGTCCTGCCGAAAACAAAATGCATTTTTAAGGAACCTATACCTGAAGCCAAACGACCATAACTCGAGGTTTCTTATTTGAAGTCTGATACACCTTGTTTATTCCAGCCGAACTACCTCTGCAGTCCCGCATTCTCCAAAGTCCATTGATCATGCTGTTTTCAAAATCGAAGAAAGAAACCCTTCCACTGGTCGTAATGTGGTGTGCTATGTCTGAAGTGTCTCATTTGTTAATGACCACGTGACTGAAGTAGCTGTGTTGAGGCAATTCGCGTTTAACGGGTACCGATGGTCAGACCCAGACGGACAGAAGGAAAGTGCATTTTGCAACTCCCGCTCTAGTAATTTGCAACACAGAGGGCGTGACGGCAGCTTTCTCTGCAACGGCCTGTTGGTCTAGTGGCATGATTCTCGCTTTGGGTGCGAGAGGTCCCGGGTTCGACTCCCGGACAGGCCCTTATATACCCAACAATGTTCATAGATCAACAACTTCCGGTCATATATCACGCCCAACATACGGGACAACTCTTCTTTTGCCATTGGAGGTAAACGTATCAAATTTATTCATCAATTGGAAAGCTTGGCCAATTCGTCTCACCCTTGCGCATGATTAGTACATTAAAGCCACAAACGTGTCACACCTATCGTATAAACTCTTGTTCTTAGGCCATCGTAGCTTGATTAAGAAAATAACACAAACAGCGCTGATAAACATTGTATTGCCGACGCATTTTTATAAAACTTGACGTTTCGTATGTGTATGTGTATGTGTGTTGACTAGCATACGAAACGTCAAGTTTTATAAAAATGCGTTGGAATACAATGTTTATCACCGCTGTTTGTGTCACACCTAACCTCCCGTTGTTGTTCATGATCCAATTAAGAAACTTGAAGCAAGGATAGGATGGTCACTTTCTGGTCGAGTTGTCTTCTAAGCCGTAGAGCTGGATGACATGAAACTCTCGTACTCATAAGATCAAACGTTCACAAGTGGTCTTGTGACATTTCCATAGCTGGTCGATGGTGGTCACTCTCGTGCCTACTCCTTAGCTTTCTTCCAACTTGATGCTCTCTTCAATAATATATCTGATCACAGAAGACGAGGTGTCGAGGCAAAAACAGAGGATGGAAACGAGAAGCTCAAGGCATCGCGGTGGCTAACATTTAAGTGCAAATCGCATAATTATCACTTACCCAGCATGGTTTCGGGAAACGAGGAATATATAGCGCCCACTTCGTATGCGGGAGGTACCGGGATCGAAACCGAAATCTCCACAGACAGGCTGTTGTATTGTTACCAAGTTTATCAGTCTTGTCTGCGAGTCTTTTCTTGGAATGAAGAGCAGTTTATCCGCTGTAAACTTCTAAACAAGGTCTCTATTCGTTCAACGATGGGAAGTCCTGTTCACCTGGAGAGTATAAAATCACTGGGACATTGATGGCAAGTGAGAGAAATGGAGCCCCCATGGCGGGGATGAGCTGCCACCTGTTGATTTTCAGGGAAACGTGGATTCCTCCATTTTTGTAAAGCTGTTAGTGTTGTCCCGAAAAAAACGCCCCTAATCCACTCTACAGATCAATAAAAATCGCTTTCAAGACAAAGACCTCACACATAGACTCGCTTTGACGAAGGGACGAAGTGATCTTCCGATTGGTCCGGTAGTCATGGCCAAGCTTGACTTGTTTGCCTACAGCGGGGCCTATGTCCATTCAAACTACGTCCTGGGTGGGCTTGAACCCACCAACCTTCGGTTGTATAAAACGTAACCTTTCCTTTTACATGTACATGTTCATTGCCGTGACTTTAACATCTTCAGTCACGGCTGCTCCCGTTGACCTTGTAGCTCAGTCGGTTTAGAGCGGCGGAGATCTAACTCGAAGGTCGTGGGTTCAATTCCACCCTGGTCAGAGTTTTTTTCTCTGTCCTTGTGTGGGCCCAATTTCCATCAGTAGGGGTAACGCTGACCTGGATCATATGGGATAGAAATCTAGCACTTCACCTTACACTCTATTCAGTTAACTCTGTTTAAAATATAAGTGCTACACGGCCAACGTTTGTATAATTGTAACCTTTCCATGTAATTTGGCATAGTGCAGAGTACGCAAGATTCAGGTTAGAAATTTGTGTGCTTTTCTAGAAATAAATAGTCTAATGTCAACAACGACGTAAAAGCAATGAGTTGTGTCTCTATCCTTATGCGATTTTTTTAAACGTATTTTTGCCTTTATTTCTTTCGCAGGTGTGTCATCGGATTCTGCTGAAACAACAAACGCTCCCAGATGAGTGCTCTGCATATTTTGTTGTTGTTGTTGGGGTTATTATCATGTTTATCGGCAAAACACATAAAACTCAAGAACAAAAGGTTATCGGCGTTGTGTGCAAAGGTGAGGAATCCCAAAAATAGCAACACATTTTGGCCAAAAACAGAATATAACCGGGGTGGATCTAGGGGGTCCAGGGGCATGCTTAACTGGGAAATTTTTGGATCTTAAACTCTCTAAAGTCCCCTTTCCCGTTTCCCGGACCGATTTCCGTAAAACGGTAGAAACCGGTATGGATCCGCCCCTGTATAAAGCTTTGATCTTACTTTCTTTCAAAACAAACACGAGGTTTCAATTTATTTCGCCCCACTTTTCTTAAATTCTATCTAGGGTTATAAAGCTTGTCAATTACAGGTTTTAAAAGATAGAAACAGTTTACATCGAGCTAGAACTATAACAGGCGTCCCAAAACTCAGTGCCTACAAAAAATATAAGGATTTGAATGGGAATCCCGATAAAAGGCTTAAGAAGATAATTATATGAAAAAATTTCTCAGTTAAAAACCCTAACCTTATTGCCATTGTGGGTAGCTTCCTTCTTGTGTGGATATTTTCCAGATCCGACGCGATTTTGAGCCATTTTTCAATTTCTCGGTTGTCAACAGTATAATAAAAACGCTAAGGCAGAAGCCACCAATTTGAGTCAAATACTCCAGGATAAAATGTTCCCACGGTCACAATTCAACATCAGAATCAGTTGACAAAGATTTAAATTTTATCCCAACCCACCGTCAACGCAATAGCAGTCCTGCGAGCGACCTCAGGCAGTAAAATTGCATTCAATCAGGCAAATAACCACACAAGAATATTGCAAGAAAACAGCTTTCGAAAGAGGTACTTTATCAACAGCAAAGTGGCCACTGCTTCGACCGTTTCGACCACGGCTTCGACAGCAGCAAGATCTGTTGCTGTGTGCTGCTCACTAGTATTTACCGAAAAAAAAAAAGAACACCAGTACTGTTAAGAGTACTAAGCGCGTGGGCTTGAAAAAAACGTCCACCTTTATACCTAATTCCGATGCTAGGAAATGAAAACTCAATTGCAGTTATAGATCTTCAAAGGTGTAATGCGCCCGTGGGAAGAATGACAGACTAGTTACTTAGCAACGGACGAAATGACAACTGAAAATCAGAGGCCATGGTACGTTGCGAACTTTTGAGGTCCCTAGTTCTTAGTTACTAGCTCAATGGGTGGACCGTCCCACTAGTTTTGCTGAGGTTCTAGGTGTGAAACACCTGTCCAGGACTTTGATTTTCAGTTGTCCTTTCGCCTATTGTCGAGCAACTATCGATGGTAATGAATTTATCTAGCACATTTCCTATTTGCATATTTAAATGCGCTTTACAAACAAACCATCTATGGGTGAGATCGGACATTAGCATACAACAGGCGCAGGTGGCAGCCGCTATCAGTCCATCAGCGATCTCACACAAATCTATGAATGAATGAAATGAGGCCTGACCACAGCACTGAGAACCCCATTCCCTACTCTTCACGAACAGCGTCTGGGCTCTTTAACGTCTCCCAGAATTAACCAAAAAGTGTAGTGAGACGGGGTCTACTAATTTCGTCCTGGTCCGAGAAGGCTAGAAAGTCTAACCATTGCCAGATGTTATCACAAACGCAGCACTGTCTTCTCAGTTTATTTACAGACTCTGAGTGTTGGTCCGACCGGAATTGAACCCTGGACCTCCTGGCCCCAGTTTTTCAAACGCAAGAAAAGAACATGGCCAATATCCAGCCATCTTGACAGAACAAGCTTGGTCAATAAAGGCTTTATTGTATGGTATAAAGATCAAAAAAGGATTATATCTTGCAGGAGCAAGTGAGAAATTCCGAGCGGGCAGTATAGCTCCATCTTGCCCGCTCGGGTAGCCAATCACAGCGCGGGATTCGGTTCATCTTGCTCGCTCACGTAGACTGCGAACGCAGGCGTATTTCCGGCGGTCGTTTCTCTCCCCCAAAAAAGCTAGTTATATAATAAGAATATATTATGAGTTCCGTTTCACATTGAGTGGTTATTTTAAAGACGACACTTTATTGGTCAGTTGGTATGAAAGTGGACCGTGCGGTCATGTTAACAACAGATAAATAGCCCATGAGGCGAAGCCGAAAGGGCTATTGACCCGTGGCCCTTGAGGGCGAAGGGTCTAATTGTTTTAGTATCACCCAACTAGTCGGACAGAAAAGGCAAAAATAAAGTTAGCACATGCAAGTTTCAAAAAAAAAGTTATTGGGAATAAAACGAAAGAAAGCGTCAAGCGCTTTTCTCTAATCGAGGACTATTAATAATAGTCCTATAGTAGCGTAGCCAATCACGGAACCCTGGTCCCACCTCAACCACTCACAAACTCAAGACATTCTCAGCTTTTGGATCCACCACCTACACAGTCCCGTTGCTCAAATCTGTTTAAAACACAACCAAAAGAATCCAGCTGAAGCTCACGCGCGATAACCACCACCTTCTCAATTTTTATCAACGGAAAAAAAAAACTAAATGGCCACCGTCACTCTACCCAAAAGGAAACTTCCACGACACTCCCAACAACCAGTTCAACCGCAAATGGAACACATTTCTCATCAAGCTGCTCACAAACATCTGAAACTTCTCATCAAAGGTAATGCAAAAAAAATAAGATAAACACCTTGAAAAGCGTGAAACTAACTAATCATATGGAACTTCTTCGAAAGATCTTACTCCTCAGAACTTTTTCCATTATACGCCTCTACTGAAAAACACATGGCCTTATCGCTCGAGTCTCCTGCTCAAGTAAACGACGCACTAATCTGAAAAAAAACACCCGTCCGCCACCCTTCATTCAACACCGAGCGCAACTACACTAATATATATACCTCCACAAGATACATGCTTCTAACCACAGCGTACATCTAATGTACGGTTAACCTTTCCACCATACCTATGTCCTCAATCAACACAATCTTACAGTTAGCAGTAACTTAGCTTTCCGTTTAGCCACTCTCATTTTCGCCAAAACTAGGTTTTGTAGTCACATCAACTTCATCGGCCGTTGCCTCAATTCTAAAGTCATTCCTAAAGGTTTTCGCTCGAACTTTCATCCGTCTACATTCTCTCACTCAAATCAGTATCTTCACCAAATTCGATGTGCGCAAAATTCTTTTTCACGTAATATTATGAGGATCACACAATTAGAGCTATGTGCCAAAAACGAATCGCACTTGACAAACAAATTCTTCATTGCCGCTCCGAACTTTCCAAAATCTGTCCAGCAATTTTAGTACAATCGATTCGCGCTAAAATCCGACAACTTAATTCTGGACTGTTTGACCATTTACACCAAACCAAGACTCTAAAACTTCAACAATTTAATAGGTCCGCAAATTACCGACGACACTACATTGCATAGCCATAATACCGTTATTACAATTCCAGAAAATCTCCCGCTTACTGACTCAGAGAAATCTGTTCTCAGTAAGGGCCTAAATTTTGTCCCTATTACCAAACGCACCAACGAATTTTCTATTAAGCAAGATGTTGAAAAATTCCCTCGCCGCGTTCAGTTAAAAGCCTTTTTTCACGACAAAGAGGATGATTCGGACACTTCTAATAAAGATATTTTTGAAACACTTCTAGTTCGCAATTCCAAATGGACTCCCCCAGAGGGACAATTTGCCTCTTTAGATTTTTTCACCAAAAAATGCCGTCACGACATTCACAAACTTAAATTCAATCGCAACACTAAATTTTCCAACCTTTCCTCGGAAGAGTGGGCGGCGCTTAAAAATCTTAGTAAACGCAACGACATAGTTGTCAAATCGGCCGACAAAGGCGGCGCGGTAGTTGTTTGGCGGTCCGACCTTTACCAAAAAGAAGCTTTGCGGCAACTTTCGGATACCTCGTTTTATGCCAAAATCCCTAAAGATCTCACTTCCAACAATCAAAAACTTGTCTAAGACACCATTCAAAATCTTATAGTTAATCAAGAATTACCGGACACTGCCACTAATCTCATCATCAACACCCCTAGAACTTCGTGCATTTACTTCTTGCCTAAAATTCACGAACCCAACAACCCAGGTCGACCTATCGTTTCTGCCTGTAGTTGCCCCACCGAACTCATTTCTAGCTACTTAGACAGGATTATGACGCCTATCGTCAAATCTTTGCCATCATACATTAAAGACAGTACACACGCACTACAAATTTTCCACGATTTCAATTTCTCCGGCCAAGACAAACTTATTTTCACCATGGACATTACATCTCTATACACAGTCATTCCTAACAGCGAAGGTCTTCAAGCACTTAAACACTTTTTCGATCAACGCACTGTCAAAGAACCTAGCTCGGAAACGCTCCTCCGCCTTGCCGAACTAGTTTTAACGCTTAACTGTTTTTCATTCGCCGGCAACTATTACAAACAAATTAATGGTGTAGCGATGGGCACAAGAATGGGACCTAGCTATGCCAATCTTTTTGTAGGATATGTTGAACACCAATTTTTTAATCAGTACAACGGCCCCAAACCTGAACTCTACGGCCGCTACATCGACGACTGCATCGGCGCTATTTCATCCAGCAGAGAAGAACTCGATCAATTTATAACCTCCGTCAACTCTTTTCATCCGGCTCTTAAATATACCTGGGAAATTTCGGAAACTTCATTGGCTTTCCTAGATATCAAAGTTTCTATTAGAGGCAACGTGCTATGTACTAGTGTGCACTACAAACCTACTGATTCACACAGTTATTTGTTGTATTCATCGTCACATCCATCACATGTCAAGAACTCCATTCCTTATTCTCAATTTCTTAGACTTCGACGTCTATGTAGTGATGACTCCGATTTTTCCAGCAAATCAGAGGAGATGTGCCAGTTCTTCGAAAAACGTGGCTATCCTGTCTCTGTGGTCAAAGCGGGCCATCATCGCGCCCAACAATTTGATCGACAGTCGTCACTACAAACGTCACAGAAAGATAAGAATGACAGAATTCCATTCACCCTCACTCTCCATCCTCATAATCACGCAGTCAAAAGCATCATTCTTAGTAATTTTAAATTACTTCAAAATGATCCCGAGACTGGTAGAATCTTTTCGCAACCTCCACTTATTTCATTCAAACGCGACAAAAACGTAGGCAACTTTTTAGTTAGAAGCGCGCTCAAAACCAACGAGCAACCCGGCACTTTCAAATGCCCGCGCTCACGATGCAAAACTTGATATGATGTGATATGATATTTTATTATTTATGCACGGTAAAATCATGAGCTAAGATTACAAACAATGCTCAAATCTAAATTACAAAAGGTAAAATTTTAAAATGATTACAATAAAATACAATTACTATAATACTATATTAATTCTAAAGCTGCTTTCCATGAATGCCGTGCTTTATACTAAAATATGTCTTTAATCAGATTTTTGAAAAGCCCAAGAGACTCTGCTTGTCTCGCGTTGAGGGGTAAGCTATTCCAGACAGTAGCACCTCTATAGCTGAAGCTGTTTCTATAATAATTTGTCCGCGGAAACGGAACATTAAGCTTTCTTTCAGAGTCTCTTAAACTATAAACAGATTCGCGGTTTGTAAATTTAGAACATAGATATTCCGGTGCTAGCCCCTGAAGAGACTTATAGACCATTGTGGCCAGCGCAATTTGTTGCTGGCTAACTAGATTTTTCCAGCCTAAAATTTTGAATAGCTCGCTAGCATTTGCATCAAAACTAGAGAAGGTCAAAACTCTGGCTGCTCTATTTTGCAGTTTTTGTAATTTGTCATGTAACGTGATACCACAGTTTCCCCAGACGACATTGCAGTAGTCAAAGTGCGGTTGAAGTAAAGCGTGATAAATAGAGCGCAATGGTGTCTGAGGAACGAGATGCCTTATAAGTTTGAGGGCTCCAATTCCAGAAGCTACTTTCTTTGTCAGTTTATCGACATGGCTACTCCAGTTAAGATTATTATCAATAAGCACGCCCAGGGATTTAGCAACAGAAACTTGAGTGATAGGAGCACCATTAATCTCGGGAATTGGAGGATTTGTGAGAGCATACAACCTCTGCCTTGATCCAATCAGCATAAATTCGGTTTTTGTCATGTTCAGGGTAAGTTTGTTTGCTATCAACCATTTTTTAACATTTTCTAGATCATGGTTAAGTCTTGATTCTATGTCGCCTGTATTGTCACCCGCATATGTTAGGTGGGTGTCATCTGCGTACATCCATGGCATACAATTCGTTAGACAGTTTGGTAGATCATTGATATATAGCTATATATCATTGATATATAGCAAAAACAACAATGGACCCATTGTCTTTTCATTGTTAACACTAGCAAGATATCGGGACCTAAGCGATCTGTTAAGATCACCGATCGTTTCACATGTGCCTCCGCAAATGTCATTTATTGCATAACCTGTACGTTATGCAATAAATTATACATTGGTGAGACAGGTAGACGACTAGGTGACCGATTCCGCGAACACCTTCGCGATGTTGAGAAGAATGACAAGGATGCATCTAAGCCAGTCGCTCGCCATTTTAATCTGCCTAACCACTCCAAAAAACACATGGCTATATGCGGCCTTTTCCTACATCTAGGTACGACGGAAAGCCGCAAGAATCTGGAACAACAATTCATCTTTCAAATCGGCACCCTTAATCCTCACGGTATTAACGAACGCTTTTCATTTAACTAATATATTCCTACTTTTCACGTTGCCATGTTACCACCAATAGCGTAGCTCCTACTCTACTATAAAAACTACACGTAACCCATAATCCCTCGATTCGCTCTGACGAAGGGCTAACGCTCGAAACGTCAGCTTTTACAATCTCTGTACGGTGGTCAATTTACATTATCAACTCCGTTGATAAACCAAATTTTTGTATACTACTTCCCCACCGACGCAGCACCACAGTTTCTTTAGAAACTACCCCTTCTTCCAAAAGAAATAGTCGAGCAGACGTCCTGCTGGTAAATAAATAAACGTTCAGGTTCAGTAATCAGTCCGATTGAGGTCTCCGTGAACAGGCTCATGGAAAAGCACACACTAAACACTTCAGTTCATCGATATCCTCATTTTCTCTTGATATCCTGCCATGTACCTTTAACGCTCATCACCTCGCTGGACGACAGCTTCGTGGACGCTCCAGAAGTGTTTAGCACTTTTGCCAGTTTCAAATAATGCAGAGCAGTGTGACGGCGGTTCCAACCTACATGGTCCATGGTCTCCGACTGTTCTATGCCCGACAATGCTAGAGTTATAGCACACCCTGATCTGAAACCATGGAGTGTTTGCCCGTTATCTGCCCCCATTTTCTTCAGATACAATTAAGCCGGGCCTCTGCAGCCGCCGAAGAAAAAAGGGGGAGTCCAAGATACCACCCTTGGGGGTCGTTGGGCTGAACAAAAAAACCACGAGTAAGATCGACTTTGATCTGCACCCCCCTCCCCCCCCCTCAACATCAAGATACTGCTCAATACCCCTAATGTGACAAACAGTCTTTTGCAGATTCCGTCTAATTTCAAACACGTTTCTGATCGCCATCTCGCATAGTTTTCCCCCAGATATGATTAAACAAAAGCCCATCATCATTAGGAAAACGCAGAATTTCGGGTACTTTCACTTGGCCCAAATCACCAAGCCGATCACCACTAAAGAATGCCGTCTTAAAGTAATCTTGATCCCGAGCAATAGTAAACTTGTGTAGGGGCGTGTTCGCCTCACCGAGGCGCCTATCAGGAAAAAGAGATAGCTGAGTGAGCTTATCCACGGAGAAGAGTGTAGCCTGCTTAGGTGTTATTCTGGCCTGTAATTGCTCCGCAGTTACCACTCGAAGATAATCCTTTACAGATTTCTCAGCCGGATTATCCAGTCCCAACCTCCTGTCCCATTCATTATCCCTCCCAATAGAGTGAAAGATCTTAACTTCCCAACATATGAATCGACAGTATTATATGACAACCGAAGTGGACAACCACAAGAATGTTTACTCCTTTCACCAATAAATTTGCAACAGTTACGGTAAACCTGAGTCCTGCCATCTTTTTCCTTAAATATAAGGAAACGACACAAACCTAGGGTGGTCACCGCGGCTAGAGATACGCACCCTGGTAGAGCGGACAAAAATGCTTCCAATTCCTTCTGCAATAATCCTTTCTGCTTGGAATAGCTGCTCGCCTGGTCAAAGTTCAGAAACTGCTGCAACCGCTTATCAATGGAAGAAAGGTCAATACTTGGCGGCCAAGTCGTTGGTGGAGTCAGGACCTTCCTCCGATATCCGCAACAATGGCAAAAACGAAAAAAATCACTCTCATTGGCGTGACTACTAACAGGACAACGTAACGAAGGGATAAACAACTTTGCCGCTGCAAGTAGCTCTTTGTTACCCTTGTAATCAAATAGAACTCCAGAATAAGCGCGTCCACAGTCACAAAGTCAACTTTTCCAGATAATATAATACACTAAAATTCAACCAAAAAACCCCAGAGATATCCCGGGTTTCCAGAGTGAGAGACCCATCCCTGCCTCGACGTACATCGGGGTCACCCTTAACGGCCATCTTCAAAGCCTTTCTTGCACTGTATTTTAGCAACGGCCACAAGTATTTTCTGGAGTAGGCATCTAAAACAACAACTGTTTGCGATTGTTCCATCTGCGTAAGGAACCGTAAAACTGAGCCGACAAAAGGCGAAGGCGGGAAAACATACGGGTGAAGCATACGGCTACCGAGCTGTGGCAGATACTGCTCAAAAAGGTTGACACTCGAAGACCCTTGGGATAGACTTGGCGTAGAGTGAGGAAGACTAATTCCAAATCGATCCTCCATCACGTTATAGTCCAACGCCATTAAATCAAACGTATGGCTAGTACAACCTCCAAACCCACATTTTATCCGTCAAGCAGCAATCTAATGGGGAGAGAAGGTGGGATGGCCCATCGGCTGGATTCTCGGCATATCGGACATAAGACAGACGCAGTAAGACATTCAATTCAGGCGGAGTCGCAAATAAGACCTTCAAGGCATTATTAAGAGGAGAACTCCTCCCCCCTTGGTTATTCCACGCGTGGATAACCGCCTGATTGTCCACCAACGCAGCTACTCGCACGTTACACACTTGATTTCGACAAAACCAAAGCATCTTATTAAATGCCATCGCTTCTTTTGTTGCTATATCCCAAGTTAGCTCCTCCCCAAACCAGTATTCGGAAACGTCCCGACGGATCGGGGAAAGGATTGTAGCCTCCCATCCTGAGACAGATGTATCCTACTAACACTAGAATAGTGACTGTCAAGAGCTTTGCTGACGTAGCATGGCTGTGCAGCCGCGTCGAGCCACAGAAAGAGCGCGAAAATTAAGCCTCGATCAGGTGTGTGTGTGTGAGTGTCTGACCTGGCTTGAGCCTGCAATCCAATCAACAACCAGTCCCTGGTCAGCGGTCAACTTCAAAAAAACAGCTGAAATCGATAAGGTCTAACTTGAGCCCACTATATAGTCACGTGATACTGGTCAGCGGATACCTTGTTTTGACAGGTGTCAATTGACCATAACATTGATGTCCAATATCAAAGATGTATGCTGTAAACTAGTTACAGTGTCAAATGGAGTATTGCTTCCTTGATGAGCTCTAAACTTGAGCCGGTGATATGGTTACGTGTACTGGTCACATTGGCATACATGAAGTGGCGGACGGACGTACGAACGGAGGTACTACGTACGTACGGACATTCATGACATCATGGCTATAAAACCAAATTTTCTCACATCGATGGGTTACCATATTTTCTTAACTATGGTGCTCCGCGCGCGGAGCTCCGCTAATATACTTAGGCGCAAGCTCGTAGATAGCTTTAAATGTAAGTAATATGATCCTAGAATTAATACGAGATCTTATCGGCAACCGATGAATGTCACACGAGATTGGAGTAATGTGGGGAAATCTAGGTACTTCATAGAAAAGTGCAGCGGATGCATTGATTACAGGCTGTAACTTATTCTGCTGGCAAACCAGTAAACCGTAGAGCATACTATTGCATTAGTCAAAACGACAAAGCATGCACTAGCGTTTAAGTCACTTCAGCTGACAAGGACTTACGAATATGCATGATGTTGTAATAGTATGCGCGCCGCTGAATGAAGACGCGTATACTTTACTAATTCCGTCTTAATAAAGTCCCTGTAGGGGAAATAGTAGACGCTCTGGGCCAGAAGCTAAACACTGTGGAACTCCCTTTTCAGTGGAAGAATTAGCCCTTTCATGCGTTTTGATAATTATATATATATATATTTTGTTTGTAGACACCGTTGTTGCAGCACCAAACACCATTGCCCCATCAACTGGTCCAAGTAAGTCCAAATATAAAGTCATTGTGGGACAGTCACATTGTATGAAGAGACTATATATTAGGAAGAACCTCAGAAAGAAGCAAGTTATTATTTTCGATCATGGCGGTTATGAACGTTTCGTAAGCAGTAACGAAAGGAAAGCAGGAAAAATTCAAGCCCTCGGTGAAATTAAAGTCACGAGTTATAGATTTTTTTTGATACTTCGTTTGTTTTATTCTTCTTCTTATCCCCCTCCTCCTCCTCCTCCTCCATCAATATCATCATCATCATCATCATCATCATCATCATCATCATCATCAAACGTGTTCCTTGCCCGGTCCACTGCTCTTGAGAAAAGGAAAAATATTCTACAGGGTGCAAGGGTATCCTCCTCCAAATCCTTAAAGGGACAATACGTCCCTTTACAATGAAGACATTTTTTTTTTTTTTTCTTTGTGCGATTGTTCTATTTTTTGAAGTCCATCTGGGTATTCCCATGTTTCAGCATCTCCCTGCAGCTTAGAGAGACAATACACTTTCCACAACAGGTGGGAAGTTCCGAGGACTGGCGACAACTGTGAAGTTCTCAACATATCGGGTAGATCTAAATTCCCATCTCGGGTCTACGCGGCCTGCTAGACAGTACCAAATGCACCAATCGCGATCGGTCTAAGTGTAACATTTGAGGAGTGAGTTTTTTTTTTTTTTTATCTCGGATACTAAGTCCTGATAGCTTTCGAGATTCTCCTTCTCAGTCCTGATGATATTCTGGTCCGCTAGCAAATCTATGTCAGAAAGTATCCACTCCTGTGTGTCTTTTTGAACAAGGGAGTGATATCTGGTCGATTGGGCTTCGGCACCTTTTCCGTATGGATTTTCATGTCTCAGGTTATCCTCACCTTTCCATACTTTGCGACCTGCAAGGGTTCATGGTCGTATCACGTTACTTTCTGCAAATCTCACAGTGTACCCGCTGGGTCACCTTGTCTAGGCTCTCTCTGGGCGAGTTTCTTGCATCCACTAATACGTTTGTACTGTTTCAGTGTAGTCACCACAAACTCGACACAATGATGTTTTTGGGGTCTTATGTATGCTCTATTTGAGCGCGTTAGATCTTTAAGCTTGTTCCTAAGAGCAGCCAGGATCAAGTCATCTATCTGTACAAGTCTTCTTATTCATAACGTCTTCCCTAAGCCATCGCCAGGGCTACCCTCCAGCTACATCTGATGTTTGTCACACAAACACTCCATGAAGTACAACTTCATCCTTCCATTTCTGGAAGTTTCTCTTCTTTCCCCAGGACTCCTCTGATAATCCTGAAGATTCTCCTCTTCCACGATCAATCCCTCCTTCCAAGAAACCTGGAGAAACTCTGTGCTCTCTCTTAGGTAGCCATGTAAGGATTTAAGTGTTCTCCCTCCTTTTACAATCTTTATTTGCAGACACAGTTACTATTGCACTATTGGTGCGCAGACAGCAATGAATTTCCAAGATACTTCTTCTATCCATGTCTACCCGTTCTTCCATTGGCCAATCAACAATACCGGCACTACGCCTGCAGTCCAGATATTGTTGCCACTTCCTGGCATTCCTTTCATCTCGGTGTTGAGAGTTTGGCCCAACTGTAGAATGCCTACAGGTATTTGGTCCCCTCTTAAGCTTCATCTATTTCCCGATGTGCTGGTCGTCTGATAAGTCTATCACACTTTTGCAAACTTGGCTTGTTCTTCTCATTTTCAAAACATTGCACATGAAATCTTGATATCTTGCGAGAGAATCCTTACCACCTGAATAAATGTCTAGTTGGTTTTCGCTAGCCCCATACATTTTCAAATCGTACAAAAAGAACTGGTTGATGATGGGCTTCATGTGCTTTGAAAAGCAGCCTTCATCTTTCGTAATACTAGGGTTTGTGGTACGTAGCACCATTACTTTAAACAGTAGTGATGACAAGTTGTCTTCGTGGCAAAGTCCGCTTCTGATATCAAACTCGCTCTCTTCATTATGTCAACACTGTCTTCTAGTTCACCGCGCGGTTGTTGATTCTAAACAATAAGCAATAACTAATAAATAAATTTGTATATAAATTTGTGTTAAACTGTCTTCTAGAGCTTAAAAGCTGTAAAGAAGGATGGATCAACTACGGCACGAGTTGCTACTTGTTTGTGTCCGACAACAGACAAACATGGTTGAATGCACAACGTATTTGCAAACAAGGTTTGAACGACGGCACGAAGGGTGACCTGGTTACTGTAGATGATCAGTAAGTATGATACGTATTGTAGCTAGGCTTAAATTAAAGGAAGAGCTTAACAAAGTTTCTCCTACTTTCGAACTAATGAAATTATTCTCAAGCTCTTTAAAACGCTCTAATAGGTTTTCTAAAGCTGATTGCTCCGCAAGTTGTGCTTCTTGCGGGATTGAAAGGACGAATAAAAGTATAACTCAGATAACTATGCAGTGCAGACATATTTTCCAGGTTATGCCATTTTATGATGGAAATTGCTCCCTCTAGCGTCAAGGTCTCGTGTGATAGTTTACTCGAAGAAATACTTGAGAAACGTTTTGCAAGTGGTTGTTACTATGTAGCAGGCATTTTCATGCTGCTATTCGTGTACTAGTGTAAAATACACTTTTTGTGAGTCAGTGTCACTACACTTCTCTCAAGTGCTCCCTACACGTCTCTCAAGTTGTTTTTGCAGTTTAAACATCAAGTGTCCTTGTGACCAAAAACATAATTCTCATTATTCTTTGGATTTCAAAACTATGTTAACTAAACACTAGGCGGCCAAAATTTTTAAGCCTTGATTTCAAAATGACACCTGTTTATATTATCTGGATTTTTTCTATTTAGTGGTCCGCCATTACTAACTTTAAGATCTTAAGAGAGCTGGATCGAGAAGAAAATGGCGTCAAATTAAGACTCACTAGTTTAAGAATGCAATGCGTCTGTACGCCACAGAATTAATATGAAGCACGGGAAATTTGGGCTTTCAGAATTTTTAACTCGCTTTTTACATATTTAATAAGCTGCATTCACACGCTGAAATTTTCACTTTTTTCCTGGATCCAACCCTTTGAGCTCCAATCGGTCAGTTTTGAACGTGCGTAATGGCGGCCCGTGAAATCTAAACTTACACTCAGAGTAAACGGCCTTTGGATAAAGATGAAAGCTCAAGATTTTGCCAGTCAGTCAACTCAAAGGTCAGGCATGCTCAAAGTCTGAAAAAAAAAAAGGAAAAAAGGAAGTGATTTTTTTTTAATTACAGGAGCACTTTAATTTGACTATAACATTTCTGTCATTCAAATGAATTGTAAGGATCCTACCTTGGTTTTGGCACTTATGTCCAGAAATGCACGCAATGGCGAAAATGGCAACAAATCGCCACATTCGCTTAAGTTTGCCTAATGGCGGAAATGGCAAATTAAAATGGTGACAATTCACCAAATTCCTCTAATTTTCCAGAAATGCCAAGTTGGTGAAAATGGAAAATGTGGCGAGGAATCGCCAAAGTTTGGCTAATATTTTTAGAAAACAGCATAAGTAGTTGTACGCGCTACTTTAGACCCAAAAACCTCGATCCCATGTGCATATATTAAAACCACGAAAACAATGGCCCAGGGCTTGCATAATTAAGGGAATGTCGCGGCATGACGCAACGCAGTGTAACCCTTACCCTAAAGTCACGGCTACACGAGCGATTTTTTGCTCGCGCCGGCGCCAGCTAGCGATGAAAATTGCAAGTGTAGCCACCCTTGAACTGGCGACACGACAGCTAAAAAAATCGCCAGAAGTTCAACTCATTCAATTTCTCGCGATTTTTTTTCTGCGACAAAATTTGAAAATATCGCATCACCGGCGCGAGCAAAAAACCGCTCGCCCACCATCAGATAATTCCGTAAATGGACGCATTTTTTAGGTAAGCTGTCGTCTTACTGCATGTTCTGGACTAATAATTTTAATACAAAACAACAAAGCCAACTCGTAAGAGAAGCCCTCTTGATTTTCCGTTCGCAATCATTTTGAACAACTTGCAGAGCTCTTTAAATGTGTAATTTAAATATCTCAACTCATCCACTCATAATTCTACGATTTATGATTTTGTATCCTTGCGATATAATAGATTTTCTATTCTATTTTTGAAAGCCCGTAGCTGAAAATGGTCGGCCATGTTCGATTTTTTACTGTACTCCAGGTCTCGCGCGGCATTTCAAAGTTGGCCGACTTCCAGGCGTGTATCCAAATGATTGTGATGTAGCGTCTGGAAAATTCTCCCATACAAAAGGAACGCGCCCAGAAAACGCCTGTTGTGCCAGTGTCCTTAACGCCAAAGTATCTCGAGGATTGTAAAAAGCAATGATGCAATGAGCATTAAAAGAAATGATCCGGGAAAACTTTCCTGGGGGAACAGGTTTTGTTTCAAATAGATAAAGGTGACTTCACAATGATGGGACACTGGTGAACCAATCCAGAATGCGCTCGTCATCGCAATCGTATTAAATTAAGATTGAATAGTGTTCATGTCATCATTCTATACTCGTTGAAGTAAATAAAACAAATAATAGTCTCCACAAACATCCAAGCTCAGTCCTTACAATGGTTTGTCGTTATAATAGGTAACTTCCCGTAGAATGTAGGTATCCATGCTATCCATGTCTTGGGAGTAAATCCGGAGCTGTCAAATAATTCACTTTCACGGGGCGATTCAAAGTACATGGCCACCCAATGCGTCCCAGGTTGGTTATGAGGGTCCGTATTAGCGATGATACCGGCCGTGTACGTGTTGATGACAGGTAGCCTATCCCTTGGGAATCCGCCTTGCATCAGGGGTGCTTAAACAGGGTCAAAAAGACAGGCTTGTCATTGTTCTTGGGACGTATGCATAAAGATCGCATTGCTTTGGGACAAATCGTTGACCACGTGAAGATTCGGCAATTAAATTGAGAACTGAGTTCGTCTGAGTTCCACATTTCAGGTACAGGTTCACGTTGCCCGTTCGATGTGGTATCAGATGATCGTGATGTCCACTTTCTGGCGGTGTCGAATCAAAACGGAGCAAGCCGTAACCGTTTTCCCAATCTAATCTGTCAACGTCAGGACAGTACCCACAATTCATGTCTCCACTTCCAGAAAACAGCGTCTTGTAACCATCGATCTTTTTTCCACCCGCGAGATCATGAGCCATGAGAACAAAGGCGTCGTTGTTCAAGTCCACTTTGACTTTGATCTCCAAGCCGTCAAGCAACAACTTGTCAATATCAAACACGTCATAAAAGGGTAGTCCGACGAACCCCACTTCTGCGCCATTGTTAGTAAATGTGGCTCTTTTATTCAGACCTTCATTACTTTCTGCTGCATTTTCCACTTCATCCATATGCCCGGCAGTGTCTTTGTGATACAGAGCTTTGGTCAAGTACGATTTCTTGGCCTGTTTCGTAAAGTTCAATAAGATCTTGATGTAAGCATTGTATGCTTGAGTGTCTGACTATTCTGTCACCAGCGTTTCGTTGATATTCATTGTAAACTGTTTGATGATGGAATGAAGGATGTTGTTAACCAGAGTGTACTTCTTGCCATCCTCTGTGGGCGTTTCATCTTGTTGGTAATCTTTAGCATCATTCGCAGCTCTTTCTCGTTAATGTCAATGTAGTACGCCAACGGCTTGATGACAAACTCGATCAGATTAGTTCCCGTTTCAACCGGTTCGCAATCGGCCCATTTGCTGCTGGCAATCCACACATCTGTCACCGGGACATAATAATAATAATAATAATAATAATAATAATAATAATAATAATAATAATAATAATAATAATAATAACAATAACAATAACAATAAGCTTATTTAAAATTAATATGGGTGGATAAATGACAATAACAGCTTATAATAACAATAATTAGTCATAGGCTAACTCTAATATATAAGAAGTAGATTAACAATAAAAAGGTGTGATTACAATTATCTAAAAATACTAGCTGTAGTAACTATAGGCCTCTCTCAACAAATGGGTTTTGAGCAGGCGCTTGAAATGATCTAAATTACTGGCATTACCGATATCGCAGGGGACATTATTCCACAGTTTGGGTGCCTCACAAGTAAATGAGTGGTCGCCCAAGGTAACAAGACTCTTAAAAGTAGGATATTTCAGTAATAGTGTGTTCGCAGAAGATCTGAGATTATATCTAGAGATAACTTAGGCTACAAGAGTTCTGATATATGCAAAGGGCAAGTCCATTTAGAGCTTTTAGGACAAGAGGTAAAATTTTTAACTGTATTCTATAAGTAATGGGTAACCCGTGGAGACTGTACAAAGTAGGGGTAATATGATGGAATCGACTTAAATTGCAGATAAGACGTGCAGCTGCATTTTGCACGCGTTGGAGTTTGTGCAGCTGGTTGTTAGGTAACCCACATAGGAGACTATTACAATAGTCCAAGGGACTGGTCACGAAAGCATTCACTAACATTTCTGTGCATTCTATATACTGAGAAACTTTCTAATTTTAAATAAATGGAAGAATGCGGCCTTACATATGTTAATTATGTGGGTGTCTTTTTTTAAATGTCTATTGAACCAGCACCCAAGGTCCTTGACTTCGCTAGCCGGTGTAATTACACTTTTACCGACTTACAGGGTGCCAGTGGTTACTTTAGCGAATTGTTGTCGTCCGCCAATGATGATGAACTCCGTTTTGCCATCATTTAATCTTAACCTGTCCCAGAGCATCCATTCCCTGATGTTGGCGATGCAGTGTTTCCTGGCCTCAACAGCAGCAGACTGCTCAGCGCTGGAGTCAGCGTTAATTAAAGGAAATTTATAACTGTGTGTTTATCAGCATAGGTATGCACATCAGGTAAGTGGCGCTCGCTGATCTCGAACAGTTTGCTAGCGTAGATGATAAATAGTAAAGGACCTAGGAAAGGTCCTTGTCACACACCATCCTTCATCTGAAAATTCGTTGACGTTCCGCCTTTGATAGAGATGGACTGGGATCTGTCGCAAAGATAGGACTCAAACCAAGAGTGCACCTGTCCTGCTATACCAAAGTCCGTATGGAGACAATCGTGTGATCTACAGTATCAAAGGCCGACATCTGCATGTTTCCAGGTATCCGGGAAACTTGTTTGTAGAGAGAGGTTGATCATCCTGCTAGCAACTGGTAGGAGAACATCAATACACTCAACCACAAAGGGTTTGGGCATCAGATCCAAGCTACAAGACATCTTACTGGATTTCCCGATAAGGCGTTTGATATCTTCTTCGATCAAGGGTGTGAATGAACTAAGCTGAGTCGAGCACAGAGATGGTGTCTCTGCTCAGATTTAGATTTATTTATTTTGCCAAGAATTATACATACATATATATATATATACACGAACGGCCATGTATGACTAAAAAGCGGTAATCTTCAACGAATAAAATCACTCTTGGTTACACACTGATGAGTGCAGGACAAACTAAACGTCCTGTACGAAACAGATCTGTATCAAAACCAGAGGCAAAAAAATGATCGTGTCCTGATTATTCATTCATTTATATATATATATATATATATATATATATATATATATATATATATATATATAAGATGTTCAAGACAATTCCGTTGGATCAGGAGTCTTTTTCCAGTAACACCAGGGTTCTACCATTAATACGGCCACACAAGCCCGTCGTTTTGATGGGCTACACAGGCTAGTGAGAAAACGAAAACTCTTTCGTCGAAAGCGCAGGTTACCGAATACAACGACTTCTAATGAATCACATCAGTTAGATCCTATCAACCTCTCAAACATGTCCATAAGCCAAGACCAAATCAATCTACTCAAGAAAGGACCATCTTTCTTCCCCATACCAAAAGACGTTGACTGGCAACGTGTATACGACGATTTGGAAGCTTTTGAGGTCCGCTTACGGACAGCAGTCTTTTTCATTGAAAATAGCCCTGAAGATAGTCAAGAGTCAACTGGTCACCTTCCTCAAGTTCCGAAAGAAAAGAAATGAAAGCCACCACCATCAAGGTATCCAGAACTTGAACTTTTTCTATCCAGTGTTAGGCGTGATTTGATAAATCCTCGGAACATTAAATTAGCTAGAGATAACCTAACCAAGGGAGAACGAGTTGCGTTAAAACAACTTAGAAATTCTGATGTGGTAATTCGGATACAAGATAAAGGTTCTCGCTTCGTCTTAATTGAGAAAGGGGAATACGAGGATAAAATGTTCGGTCAGCTTCAAAACCAATTGCATTATAAACCCTTACAAGAGGATCCTACTGTTACGCATTTGACTCGGGTTGAAAGCTGG
>NC_090876.1:20595961-20613461 GCF_036669935.1 Montipora foliosa
TACAAAATAAACCTCATCCGCTCCCTCACTTATCGCCACTACCGTCTTTGTTCAGCTGGCTCCTTGCTACAATCTGCCCTCAATGATCTTCGAAAACTCCTTCTTCAGAACGGCTACCCACAAGGTATAATCAACTATCATATCAACGATGTTTTGAACAAAAACAGACAACATCAGCATAGCAATCCAGTGTCTACAGTTCCTAAGAAAGATATTGTTATCCTACTTCCCTACTTAGGTTTGCAAAGCAACCAAGTCGCTAAACGCCTGAAATCTTGTGTGTACAAATTCTATTCTTGTGTTAACCTTAAGATTGTTTTTCAGAGCACTCGATGTATAAAATCTTTCTTTCCTTACAAGGACCGTATTAATCGTTCACAACAATCCAGAGTTATTTACAGAGCAAATTGTTGGGATTGTAAATTATGGTTTTTTACATCGGTAAAACTAAACGGCGGCTTCACGATAGAAAAACCGAACATTTTAAGACCCTAGCTAAAAATGACAATACTTCAGCCATTGCTGACCACGTCAAGGCCACTGGACATAACATCAAGTGGGATCATTTTGATATTTTAGCGAAGGGCAAAACAGACTATCATTGTAAAATAAAAGAGACCTTCTTTATTCAAGAACTTGAGCCAGCTTTCAACGTCAACGTCGGAAGTGAAAAGCTGATGCTTTATTAATCTTTTATGTTATTATTATTATTATTATTAT
The DNA here is from genome assembly GCF_036669935.1 of Montipora foliosa. NCBI lineage: Eukaryota > Metazoa > Cnidaria > Anthozoa > Scleractinia > Acroporidae > Montipora > Montipora foliosa. The sequence continues at coordinate 20,596,682 of NC_090876.1, forward strand.
TATTATTATTATTATTATTATTATTATTATTATTATTATATATTTTACTGTTAAGTATTTGCTTAATCGAGTTTCCAGTCCCCTCATCCGCTTTGTTATATATAAATAGCTGTTTTAAATTTCAACGGTTACTTTTGAAAATGTATGTAGAGCACATACGAAACGTCAAGTCATAATCAAAATGAACAAGTTCAATATGTTTATCACTGCTGTTTGTGTCTTATTTTTGAAAGCAAACTTACCTCGGTGTCTCAAAGCTTAAGGAAAGAAAATAAAATATTCTCCAAAGCAGCAAATCGTGGACACAAGTCGCAGCAAACAGAAAGGCAACAAGATGGCTGCCACTTCTTTTCCACGCGCTAGTACCCAAGCCTCTGAAAACTCTTAGAGATCACGTGACCATTCTAGTATATGTCTGATGCCAACTTAGTGTGGCCAAAGTTTACACAATAACAGGGATACTGCGATTGGCTATACTGTGTTCGTCATTTTACATTTTTTGTGAGGGTCTTCGTTTACCACATAACGGCCTGGGTGTGTGAAAAACGAAGGTAAAAGGGTAAAGTCTCTGTTACGAGCCTAGAAAGGCCCATCAGGCCGGCGCTTATCTCCGGTTTCTACAGCATGAAGCGACTAGGAGTATTTCTACTCCCCCCTGGATGAGATGCTAGTTCATCGCAGGGCTACCCCCAGTATTTTCGCCGGTACCCAATTATACACCTGGGTGGAGAGAGGCACTATGAGAGTAAAATGTCTTGCCCAAGAATACAACATAATGTACCCAGCCAGGACCCGAACTCGGACCACTCGATCCGTAGTCGTGCACTCTGACCATGAGGCCACCACGCCTCCATGGAAAACGACGACCCTGCAGTTATTCGCCTGAAATGACACGTCGGCCACAGGAAACAGGTTGCGGGGGTCATCTTTTTTGGTCTTTGTTTTCCACATAACGACCTGGGTGTGTGGAAAACGAAGACCCTACCGTAATTCACAAGTGATCGCTTGTCAATCGTTTTAAATAACATGAATGATGTATTTGTTATTTGCTGTTTGGTATGTTATTTTTTTCTGGGGGTCTTTTTTCGCTGCATAATTAATGTTTGGCTTCTGTGCCGGACAGAGCTCTCTCTTCAAATCAGCCTATTCACACCGCCAAAATGATTTACATACACAGTACTATTATATGCCCCACACACGCACGCGCGCGCTCCTTACGAAACTATGTTTTAGGGTTTCGTTCCTTTCTTTGTCATTCTCATCGATGAAAAAGCCCTCGTCTTCGTACGTGACTTGCATCGCATTAGCCTAACCGTAATTTACGCAACGACATGGGATGCAAGTGTTAAGTTTAGGACTACACTGCGTTGCGTCATGCCTCGACATTTCCTTAATAGGCCATTTTCGAAATATCAATATTCAGCTTGATAGCGAGGCGGAGAGAACAAAAACAATAGAAATACGTTGGAATGAATGTGACAAATATTTGCACAACAGACCAAATCGGCTAACTCGATGTTGTACCCAATTTAAACCTTTTGAGAATAAAATGTTTTGTTCCAGGTATTTCAATATCATTTAAATGCGAATGCTACATCATAATGCAAATACAACAAATAATCTTAACCACAGGATATTTGACTTGGGAACAACATTTGGTCTATTTTTGATTTTCCCTTAAAACTTGCTTTAAAAATATACACTTTCCTGACGCTATTGAGGACAAACCCGATACCAGATTCTTACTCTTGGGTAATGGAACTTTTGGTCTTTAACAGTATTCTTCTCAAGTTCGTCGTGGTATGGTATGTCGCTGTTTATGGCATTTAAAGTCGACTGAACTTCCTTTTGGTACCGGTAACCTCAAAGGGTGCCCTGGCCATGGTAGTTTCCTGGCCCACTTGGCCCACACTTTTATGTTGCATAGACCTATGTGCACGTGTCCAGTCCTGCAGCTTTAATATTTCGTCATTGGTTGCTTTGATTGCTGGAGGAGTACTTCAAAAAAGCCCAGTGATCTCTCGGGGACTGGGTACCATGACCCACAGCTTGTGTAATAATAGGCTGACCATGAAGTTGTACATTTTAATACTTCTCTTGCTGAGCTTCCAAAGTCCCATGCATATCGGAAAGCTGTAAAGACTTGGTTTTTGCGATGAACGACTGAATGCAGATTTTCTACATCAAGGGTCATGCAGAAGAATGATGTCGTCATATCCCAGCGGATCTATATTTGCTTCGTATTTTCCAATCCCCATTTGAGTAGCGTCCTGAATGACTCTAACGTCTTCGCTGCCACACTTCCTTCCCTTCCTTTTCTTAATCTCCATTCCCCTCCTCCAGAGTCTGTGCGGAAGGACGGATGTACGCTTGGTCAATCACGTGACAACCAAACGAAAAAAGGTTGAAAATATTCGCTTAAGTATTGGGCGCTGCCCCAGGCTGCGAAAGAGCCCCGCTTTTATGCATCTATGTTATGGCAGTACATCGGGAACCCTGGGAACGACGTTAATCCTCTACGCTTACATAGAGCGCTAACTCGCCAAAATTTAAAATGGACGCTAGAAACATCCACTGGTTACATATTCTGCGAAACAACAAAAAATGACCTCGTTTGTGCAAGATGGGCCGCTGTTAAAACAAAGAGGATGCGTCTACATGGTAATAACAACGATACAATTTTTATAGTGTGTGACTTTGCAGTGCATGTCTTCCTCAAGTAATTTTTGACGCTAGCTATGAAAGTATTGAAAGAGCTCTAAACATATCTTCAAAGTACGACTGCAAAAAAATGGGTAATGACACATTCATTTTAAGGATACCTTCCCCAGTATTTTGGGTAAGTAAATTGCAGTAACGATTGGAAAAAAATACCCTTCACTGTTAATTCAATATAAGTCGTGTACCATTCCACGAATTTCAATGCATTGCGTGAAAAAGAAGTTTTTGTCGTGTGATGATGTCCAAGCAAACACCCTTGTTCGTGGCGACATTTAACTTACATGTAGGAGAGATTATCAGTGAAAGGTGATAGCATTTTAATAAAAAAAAATTGCTCTAAACTTACACTAACCTATCAATATCAATATGTCATCTACATTTCCGCTATTTGAAGGGCCCGTTTTCCACCTTAGTGCTATTTTAACTTGTACCGTGGCAAGTCTCCTAAATGACCCTTCTGTAAAATCATTCAAATTGTTCTCCCCGCTATGTTGGCGAATCTTCCATTTCGAATTTTCTTTCCATCTCATTTGGATTATTGTGAAGACTTTAGTGATTCACCAAATTCGTCATTTTCGCCAAGATTGCACTTTCAAAAGTTTGAATACGTGTGAAGACTTTGGTGATTTTTTGCCATATTCGCCTCGCCCCCTTAGACGAGGGTGCAAAATAAGCTTTTTCAATTCCGCATTCCGCCGCTATTTTTACTTCCATCGCGCCATCCCGCCGCAATGAGTATTTTCATACCGAAATCGCCTGATTTAAACCACTTTGCTCCAGCTTAAGACCATATTTCGGCTGATCGACAGTTTATAGCTTCCACATTATCAATAATGCACTATCATTAACACTAGTAATGTAATGATTTAGTTAGAACGAACACATCAGCCAAATCGGTATGTTGGGCCCAAGAGAAAATCTATATCTCGAGTAATTTGCAGATTCCCTAAATTGCCTTCTTCTTCTATAAGAACTTCACCCGCACAATTTTCTTCATCACAACCGGAGTCGAATTAAGACACTTTGTCTTCACAAGAGTCCGTTACCCAAGAGTAAGATTTACCCAAATTGGCCTAGTCCCCATCAGCGTCAGAAAAGAGTCTATTTTTAGTCATAGTTTTACAGGAAAATAAACAACAGACCAAATCGGCTAACTCGATGTTGTACCCAATTTAAACCTTTTGAGAATAAAATGTTTTGTTCCAGGTATTTCCATATCATTTAAATGCGAATGCTACATCATAATGCAAATACAACTCACAAATAATCTTAACCACAGGATATTTGACTTGGGAACAACATTTGGTCTATTTTTGATTTTCCCTTAAAACTTGCTTTAAAAATATACACTTTCCTGACGCTATTGAGGACAAACCCGATACCAGATTCTTACTCTTGGGTAATGGAACTTTTGGTCTTTAACAGTATTCTTCTCAAGTTCGTCGTGGTATGGTATGTCGCTGTTTATGGCATTTAAAGTCGACTGAACTTCCTTTTGGTACCGGTAACCTCAAAGGGTGCCCTGGCCATGGTAGTTTCCTGGCCCACTTGGCCCACACTTTTATGTTGCATAGACCTATGTGCACGTGTCCAGTCCTGCAGCTTTAATATTTCGTCATTGGTTGCTTTGATTGCTGGAGGAGTACTTCAAAAAAGCCCAGTGATCTCTCGGGGACTGGGTACCATGACCCACAGCTTGTGTAATAATAGGCTGACCATGAAGTTGTACATTTTAATACTTCTCTTGCTGAGCTTCCAAAGTCCCGTGCATATCGGAAAACTGTAAAGACTTGGTTTTTGCGATGAACGACTGAATGCAGATTTTCTACATCAAGGGTCATGCAGAAGAATGATGTCGTCATATCCCAGCGGATCTATATTTGCTTCGTATTTTCCAATCCCCATTTGAGTAGCGTCCTGAATGACTCTAACGTCTTCGCTGCCACACTTCCTTTAGGGCCATTTAAAGAAAGTGGCAAGCGGCACTTTAGTTCCCCGGTAGATGTTATATTCTGCTCTATAACCTGTAAGCACCTGCTCACTCTAAAGATCGCACCTGAAGGCTGAAAAAGCCTGAATTTTGCTGTAAGTCCATCATTATTCCCTGGAGTACCGCAGCAATATGCCCTGCAAGATTTTTCCTTACGGAGAAAACTGCTTCTCTCTCCTTTTCATAATAAGTTGCAATGCAGTTTCTTATGTCAGAGGTTTCAGACGAGGTTGGCGAAGTTGATGGTGTCGCCATCGCGCTCACGTCAACGGACGCAACGTAGTTGAAAGAGAGTATACAAAAAGTTGGTTTTATCAACAGAGTTGAAAATGTAAATTGGCCACCGTACAGGGATTCTAAAAGCTGACATTTCGAGATTTAGCCCTTCGTCAGAGCGAATCGAGGAATTATGGGTTACGTGTAGTTTTCTATAGTAGAGAAGGAGCTACGCTATTGCTGGTAACATGGCAACGTGAAAAATAGGAATATATTAGTTAAATGAAAAGCGTTCGTTAATACCGTGAGGATTAAGGGTGCCGATTTGGAAGATAAATTTTTGTTCCAGATTCTTGTGGTTTTCCGTCGTACCTAGATGTAGGGAAAGGCCGCAGATAGCCATGTGTTTTTTGGAGTGGTTAGGGAGATTCAAATGACGAGCGACTGGCTTAGCTGCATCTTTATCATTCTTCTCAACATCGCGAAGGTGTTCGCGGAATCGGTCACCTAGTCGTCTACCTGTCTCACCAATGTATAATTTATTGCATAACGTACAGGTTATGCAATAAATGACATTTGCGGAGGTACATGTGAAACGATCGGTGATCTTAACAAATCGCTTAGGTCCCGATATCTTGCTAGTGTTAACAATGAAAAGACAAGTTTTGCATCGTGAGCGCGCGCATTTGAAAGTGCCAGGTTGCTCGTTAGTTTTGAGCGCGCTTCTAACTAAAAAGTTGCCTACGTTTTTGTCGCGTTTGAATGAAATAAGTGGAGGTTGCGAAAAGATTCTACCAGTCTCGGGATCATTTTGGAGTAATTTAAAATTATTAAGAATGATACTTTTGACTGCGTGATTATGAGGATGGAAAGTGAGGGTGAATGGAATTCTGTCATTCTTATCTTTTTGTGACGTTTGTCGTGATGACTGTCAATCAAATTGTTGGGCGCGATGATGCGACTGACCTTTGACCATAAGGTTTTAACCCGTGTCATGTGTTATTTCGAGAGGGTGAAATCCCGTGACCGGAATAGCTCTATTTCACTTTTGGTTGCGCGGTTTCTGGGGATCGTGTTGCGGTCTTATAGCCAAAATTTTCATTTTCCAAGCAAATTAAATTTTCAGCTCACTTGAGGTCACTTACTATCCCGCATATAACTGTTCAATCCCGTATTCCGCCTACAAAAACGGAGCATATCCCGGTCGCCATTGTATTTTCATCCTACATCCCGCCTTGAAAATCTTTCATATCCCCTATCCCGCCAAACCTATGTTGGATCCTCTTAGTCACCTCATGGGAACATTCGACAATCTTTGATGCTTCTTTGCCATATTTGCCATATTCGCCAAATTTGCCAAAATCGTCAAAATTGCCACTCTGAAAGGGGCCCCTTAGTCAAATTATAGGAACTTTCGCCAAAATTTGGCAGTTCTTCGCCATATTTGCCAAATTTGCCATTTTCGCCAAATTTGCCACAATTGCCACCCTGAAAGGGCCCCTTAGTCACCTCATTGGAACAGTCGCCAAACTTTGGCGATTCTTCACCATATTCACCATTTTGTCAATGCGTGCATTTCTGGACATATCTCGGTTTTTGGGGATCGTGTTATAGTACCGTTTTTTCTTTCTTTTCCGCCGCAGCTGTATCATTGTGGTGTAGCTATCAATAATAGAGATGCCTATTCCAGGCTCTTGTTTGTATTGATGTTTATTAGCGTGAAAATGATTTGTTCTCGTTTCACTGCAGAGTTATTAGAGAACAAACTCCGCCACAGGAAGAAAGCTGATAACTTACTAAGACAGAGCTCTTCTGAGAAAGATTACATTTTACAAAAATCAAAAGGAAAGCACCCACTTAGGCCAATCTATAATTAACCTATAAACTAACTGAATAAATCTGAAATTCGTGGAGGCGAATAGATAAGGCGGGCGTAAGCCATACAGGAATGTTATAATTGATTTCGTGTGATTTGCTAATTATCTTCTCATGGTAATGTACTGCACTCTATTAACATTCACCACTGATTCCATTTTTTTTTTTCTGTATTACAGGTACGAACAAGCATTTTTGACAACGATGCTTGTTGGCGAGAAATCATACTTCTGGATTGGGCTAAACGGCTATTTCCTATGGGATGGGACATTCTTCTGGGCAGACAGCAGCCCAGTTAAATACACAAACTGGGGTGCCAAGCAACCCAGAACAGATGGGTTGAACCACCCATATTGTGTCATGATGAACATGTTTGGTCGATGGATAAACAAAAATTGCGATCAGACCAGCGGATTCGTCTGTGAGACAGGTTGGTCAAAAGTGTAAACTTCCCTTGTAGCATTTATACGATAATCTCAAGAGAGGATAAGAGGAAAGAACACATCCCCATGCCCCATGATAGTTTTCTTCAATCTCTCTTATGCTTTGCGCTATGCTGTGAAAGTTATTTTGGTCTCGTGCCCGTGGTCGCCCAGCTGATGCTAACCAATTAGGTGTCTTCCTTTAAAATAGCCACAGCTAAATTTAGATTGAAAAAAACATTATTGGAAGAGGCCCGGGTATGGTGGATTTGTTTTCTCCCCTCATCCTCTCTTGGATATATCAAATGATACAGAGAGCAGAAATCCAGGGGTTAATTAAGGACTTACGACTCTACAAACAGTAAAATGAAAGCAAGGACTTATCAGGAGTCTACACGAGACCAGGAAATTAACCCATGTGCCGGCAGATGTGTCTATACAGATTGCTTTAAAGTCTTAGCCGTACATATATTAGCGAAATCAACTAAACGTTGACGAAAGTCAGGGCCGTATTTCATGCAAACATTAGCTGAATCTCGGGAGAGGGCTAGTCAATTCTAATAGGAAACTATGACCAGGAGCCTCAGTACAACTCCAAAACTAGATCAAATGTGACAGCATTTTTTATCACAAACCAAGATATTTTTAGACGAGGTCTTTGGTTTGAACGAGTGACCATGCTTAATTCGATGGGTAATAGTGGAAAGAGGGAGGGAATGGTTCCAACTCTTCCGAAAAATCAGTTACCAAAGGTACTTCGATTATACAGCCGTTCGGAAGGCGTCATTTATGGAAGGTTTTTTTTTTATTTTTGAACGTTTCCACTAGTACGTTTTGCTTCTTCCTAGATTTTTTTTTCTTTTTTTCTTTTTTAAGATTATGTTGTCATTTGTCGATCAATAGACAGAAGGTTAGTGAGCAACTGGCGTCAGGGATTATTTTGAGCGAAAACCTCAATCAAAGTGTCACTGGCAATATACTGGTTATAATGGTTGTTTATGAGAAGCGGCAATCACAAAATTTGAAACTGCAAAGGTGTGGGGGGATGGGGATGGGGTAAAACTTTTTGTTGTCACTACTTTTGGAAAAAAAATCAACAGCGATTTTAATTGGTACTGCTCTTGTTCACGACAGCATTTGGTGTATCTTCATTTGCCTGTTTTGTTTTAACAGGTGCTCTTGCAGATGATACTAACACCACAGGTTTGTCTAAAAGAATTGCAATTGATAATGGTTACCACAAAGCCAATTAGAATGGGAAGATGCAATAAGCCATTTCCGAAATATCAAATATTCAGCTTGATAGTGAGGAAGTGAAGACAAAAACAATAGAAACATGTTGGAATGAATGTTGAAAATATTTGCATATCACGACTTTCCTTTGTTTTTGTCCTCTAAACTTCTCTTTCAAGCTGAATTTTAACATATCGAAAAAGGCCTATCCTTTAAACAGTGCACAATTTATAGTGTAGTTACAATCGTCGTGTATTGCGCCCATCAGTTTACGGTCACCGATACATGAATACTTTGTTATTGATGACAGTTGATGAAGCAGTGGCAGTAGCGATCGAAGAGGCAAAAGAGAAAAGACGTGTAGTGTAAAGCGAAAAGTGGTTAAACCCCAAAATTGATAATAGCGTAGGGACCGGTAGCTAGGGTAATCTTGCTGAAACAGTAATGGAAACTGTACTGTGGCTTAGCTTAACCATAAATCTCTATTGATAACTGTTTGCCCTGGCGTAAATTGCCTTGAAGCGAACTGTCTGAAAATATGACTACATTAATTAATTAAGAAACATTCCCCGCCTATAACAAAGTAATTAGGTTGAAATTCTGACACAATCTAAACGCAATAACTGCTACTGAAATGGTGTTCAGTTCGTAACTGGTGGAATTTAACGCGTGTCTCCACCAACACGCGACCCCACACTACTTATAGCCAGGTTTGCAGGCAAATGAGAAAATTGCGAATTTTGCGAAAAATTCGCAAAAATCGTAAATGGTGTAAAGAAGAAGACAAATACCCAACTAGGACTCACGATTTTTGCGAAAATTATGAAAAATCGCAATTTTCGCAAAAATCGTTAACATCGCAAAAATCGAGACTCTTGTAGGGGACTTGTGCGATGTTTGCGATTTTAACGATTTTTGCGAAAATTGCAAATTTTGCGAAAAATCGCAAAAAGGGCAGGACTCTGAAGTGTTACAAAACACTAATCCTCGACAAGAATCGCGATTTTTGCGAATTTAACGATTTTTGCGAAAATTACAAATTTTGCGAAAAATCGCAAAAATCGCAGAACATTGAAAAGCTAGAGAACACAAGTCCCCCATCTAAGAGTTGCGATTTTTGCGAATTTAACGATTTTTGCGAAAATTGCGAATTTTGCAAAAAATCGTTAAAATCGCAGAACACTGAAATGCTAGAGAACACAAGTCCCATACAAGAGTTGCGATTTTTGCGATTTTCACGATTTTGGCGAAAATCGCGAATTTTGCGAAAAATCGCAGAACACTGAAAAGCTAAAAAACACAAATCCCCCATCCAAGAGTTGCAAATTTAACGATTTTTGCGAAAAATTGCAAAAATCACAAAAATCGCAGAACACTGATAAGCTAGAGAACACAAGTCCCCCATCTAAGAGTTGCGATTTTTACGATTTTAACGATTTTTGCAAAAATTGCGAATTTTGCGAAAAATCGCAAAAATCGTAGAACACTGATCAGGAAAGCTAGAGAAAACAAGTCCCATGCAAGAGTTGCGATTTTAACGATTTTTGCGAAAGTTGCGAATTTCGCAAAAAATCGTTAAAATCGCAGAACACTAAAAAGCCGGAGAACACAAGTCCCATACAAGAGTTGTGATTTTTGCGATTTCAACGATTTTTGCGAAAATTGCGAATTTTGCGTAAAATCGTTAAAATCGCAGATCACTGAAAAGAAAGCGAACACAAGGCCCCGAAAAGAGTCGCGATTTGTCTGTGGGTCACAACCCCGCACAAGCAGGAGCCCAGACGACAGTTTGGTATATTATATCTTGGGAATCGAGTGCCAGCTAGCAAAGGCTAACCGTTTTTCGGCGTATGGAATTATTGAATTTCAGTGCGTGTGTCAACCAACGAATTCAAAACCACTGAATCTTAAATCTTTATTTTTTTCAAAGCTTTTAGGCAGCGTTACGGTAGCAATCATCAGTAACTGAAAGCAATGAACTTTGAAAATAACTGGAGCAAAAATTCACGATTTACTGAAAGTGTCGTGTGTGGTGTGAATAAATAAAACAATTTGCTCTTTCCATGTAGTAAAACGCGACAACTTCTAGACATTAAAAGAACAAACAATAACGCATGAATAGACCTAATAAGTATCCTTAACGAAATTGCAATTGCTTCATTTACAGAAAGTGATTTCCAAAGCACATAAACAAACTAAGTGTCTTCCCTTATCCAAAACTCGAAAGAAGTGAACATGCATCCAATGTAATACATGAGTAAACCCTACCTAATTTGAATGATGATCGAAGAGTGACAGTAACGTAACCATCCGACTACTTGCCCATCCATCAAACAAAAGAGGAAACGCATCATCGCGCAGTTTGATCAACTTTACGTGTTCGAAAACGAAGAGATCAAAGCTAAGGTTAAAAAGTTTTTAAAAGATGGATCTGGAGGCTCGTACGGAAGGAAAGAAAGTCAATCTTGCCACCAGTTTTCTGAGGAAGCTGTGCTTTCAAATGTAAACAATTGCCTGGAATTGTCATATGGAGAACTCGAACTTGTTGTGCTGGCAAATATTCAAGGGCTAGATTTCAGAATACACGGCCCACAAAATATCTAACTCAAAAAACTGCTCTCGCAGAATCAGTGCTGCAGTCGAGTTGCAATGCTGCTTCCGTAGTCGCCAGAATGAATAACAACTCCGTTGCTTAATCGAGCGCATCGATGCCTCGTTTGTTACAACGACAACAAAAACAACAACAACAACAGCAAAACAAAATACATTACTTGTACCCTTTCTTTAATTTTGTGAATCATATGATATGATCGCAAACACTTTTTCAAACACCCAAGGTATTCTACTAGCGCGCTACAAATGGATATACCCGAGCCGAAACAAGCGCGCTACGCATGAATGTACTTCGTTCTTTAATCCACGAGCCGAAACAAGCCCGCTACACATGAATATACATCTCGTGAGTTAGCTTTCATAAATATGAATTTACCTCGTCAGTTAGCTTTCATTTTGCGGTTCGGTTAATGAGCTGTCCTACATAATTACGCTTTTAGCGACAGTGTCAATTCTCAGTCGTTCAACTAACTTAGTTCTCATTATTCATCGACTACGGCACTGCGGTAGCAGTCGTTCAACTAACTTAGACTTCATTGTTCATCGGCTACGGCACTGCGGCAGCAGTCGTTTAACTAACTTAGACTTCAGGCACTAGGCTTCATTATTCATCGTCTACGGCACTAGCGGCACTAGCTCTTCAGTGTTCTGCGATTTTTGCGATTTTTCGCAAAATTCGCAATTTCCGCAAAAATCGTTAAAATCGTAAAAATCACAACTCTTGTGGGGGACATGTGCTCTCTAGCTTTTCAGTGTTCTGCGATCAAGAAAAAAAGTTATTTGAGTGCACTACAAACAAAACGCGGAACGATCCTCTGATACAATAAGGACTAAATAACATATACTCGTTATCGTTTGATAGTTCACAAAAGAAACTCGCTAATTTTGAGAGCACTAAAACGAATGCATCTCTTGTACCTAAAATTACGAATTGTATTCGAAGTCGTACGATTTCCTATTCTAACGCAACAGAAAAGAACGATAATTCAAAAAAAGTTTGAAGCGTTTACAGGTAACTTGATCATCTTTTGTCTTTTAGCTGCACCCTCAGGGAACCGAACTTGTCCTGGCCATTACGAATTACTTGATGATGACTGCCTCTTTGTGTCGTATGTCAAGCTGCCGTGGCAAGAGGCTCGCGAAGCTTGTCAACGTGAGAGTAACGGAAATTTAATGAGTGTGCATAGTGTCTTTGAACAAGGTAAGAGCTGGCAAATAAAAGCTAAATGTTATGTGGCATCTCCATTAATTATAAATGGGCATTCGTTCATTGAATTTAAAACTGACCAACTTTGAAATTTAAAATGTTTGTCTTTCTGAATGGGGAAGGAAAAGGGAAGGAAAAAATCGGACGAGACCCAGAGAAAAATCTCTCGGAGGAAGAGAGTAGAGTACTAAAAACAACCCCGAGGTTGGGGAGATGCCATACCTCCTTATTGCGGTTTGACACAACCGCCAGAATAGGTAACTTATACTCCGCCAAACTGAGTAATTTCCTTACCAAAAAGTAGGTAAATATTCAAACTCCAATTTTTATCAGTACTTGGGGTCATGTAATTATCTATTCTAACGTTCAATCAATGGACTGAATGAGAAGCACATGGATTTAACTGGCTGTCATATCGTATGACGTTGCCGACCAATCAGATCAAAGTGGGAGTGGCGGCGGCCTTTGTCTTAACACTTTTCCTTTAAGTTATTTTGAATTCATGTTTTGAATCTTTTAATGGAATTTGATGGTTAAAAAAATGCGTCATGTCAAGCTTTTGGCGTTTATTTTTAAGAAATTCCCCTTTGGACAATAATGATGATGACTTTTGTCGGGCATGTAGTTCATTTTTACATGTGTTTCTTGTGACGTCGTTTGCACCTTCCTTGGCCTTGAGAGAAAAATGAGTTTACTCCTGCCACGAATTAACAAACAAACAATCAATCATTCTAATTTATCGAGGTGCGATTCCTAACGTGTACAATGTTATGGTAGCCTGAGTCACAGGGATTTCGTGACGCATCCGGCTGCAACGCAGGCTATGTTATGGAAAATCGTGAATGGTTTGAAACTAGGAGTCTTATGTGCGATGAGTATATGGTGAGTGTAGACCTGAGAAGGACAGTTTAGGGTGACTGGCGCTTCTACAACTTGAGCGGAAGTCATCTTCAAAGTCACGTGGAAGATGACTTTCCCTCAGGTTGTTGAAACGTCAGTCAATGTCATCCTAGACAGTCGTTTTCAGGACTACACTCATCCGGACGGTCCTATACTTTACGTAATTATAATGTTGTGTTAATAATAAGGGTTAGGGTGGGGATCGAGATTTGGTCCTTCCAGTTATACGATCAGAGATCACGGAAGATTTATTTTGGGTTAATGTTTTGCAGCATTTATAGTTCGAGCTTTAAAGAATTTTAATGGGGGCTTGTGGCTTGGTTTTGTTCGGGAAGCAAACTCAGCCGAATTTAGCTGGAGCGACCAATCACTGTCATTGTACACGGCCTGGGCATCGTACGAGCCTAATAGCCCAAGTTCACAAAAGTCTTGTGTTGTTGCCAACAATTCAAATTCTAACGCCGGACTCTGGAGTGATGTAGCCTGTACTGAACGGAATGGATTCGTTTGCAAGATTAGTAAAGGTAAGATTTGCGGTGGCCTTCCATGCTTTATTTTGTATTGTATTTTCCGCGGGACAAATGATTTGAAATCCTTGTTGAGCCAACAGGGAGTTTAGTAAGGAAAACTGCATTATCGACGAAAACGCCACTTCTGAGTATAACTTATCGCTATTATAGGAATTTCGTGATTATTCCGTCTTGTTTACGTTGTACGACACATGCAAACTATGATATAACTTTCTCTTTTTCTTTTTTTTACTTTTTTTTTAATTTCATTGATTTTTACCCGTATTACAGAAACTTGACAATACATACATTTATAAACAAAAACAAGAAAATACTACAATAATCACTAAAACGCTGTTACAATTATGCTAAATCCAGTACATATCAACCATTCATAATATTGAAATAATAATTATCGATTTAAAAAGAGAGGCAGCAATGCTTCCCACTTAATTTCGTGAACTTGAAGAGAGTCCTTCCTTTTGGCTATGAAGAGCTCCAGCTGATAAACTATTTTTACTTTAGCCATTAACAACAAAAGGGAAGGCTTTAACTTAAGACTTCGGCACTGGAAGATTACTTGCTTACCTAATAAAATTATATGGTTGATCAATTTAAAATCCTTCCTTAAGAAACCAAAAATTATATTAAACGCGCTTAAATTTGAAAAAATTGTGACATAGGCTTTTTAACGATTCTGTCACTGATAGCCAAAAACGTTTGACGAATTCGCAATAGAAAAAATAGATGCTCGAGGGATTCTTCTGACCTTCTACGAAAAACACATAGGGGTGAAGCAACAATGCCCATGGTATGACTGTATCCAGTAATATATATTGGAATTCTCTGGTTTTCGATTCTACGCAAGCAGCTCTGGGAAGCATATAGATATCTGTCCAAGGCAAGTCATTTTTTGGGAATAATTCTTCATATTTCCGTTTCGAGATTGGAGCTATCGCGATTTTCTCAAACAAGTTCCCAGTAAAGCCTCCTAGGAGAGGATTTAGAAATGGCGCAGTCAGGGTTATTGCCGTTAACGAACAAGATCACCGATTGCCAGTTAGTTTCCATTGTAGTGGCATCGAGGAAAAAATGCTCATAAAATCTTTAAGATATTCCACGGTTTAAGTAGACCTGTATCCGACAAGAGATCTAATAATTTGATAACACCTTTATTTACTAATTTGGTACATACACCGTTGGGGAGTTAAATGAACTTTCTAGTGTAGTCCGACCGCAACTGTCGGCTCTCCATCTAAACATTAGAAGCTTAAACAAACATTATAATGAGCTATGTACTTTTTTAGATACCATATCCATTCAGTTCGATCTAATTGCTTGCTCAGAAACGTGAATTGCGTCTCAAGTTGATACAGACTGTTTTGATATTCAGGGTTATAACATGCTAATGGACAATCGCTTGTTTTCAACTGGGGCGGGGTTGCATTATACTTAAAATCAAGCTTTGATTATTCTCTGAGAAATGATTTAAAGATGGATTGTATTGAAAATATCTGGGTAGAGACAAATGACTTGTTAATTGGCGTTATTTATAATCCTCCTGGCAGATCTCAACGTGAATTTCTCGAGCAATTTGAACATGTTCTACATGCCATTTTTTTGTCTAAGCGAAAATGCCTAATTTTAGGTGATATTAATATTAACACACTTGTTAGAAGCGCAATTGCAAAAGAATATCTCAATCTGATTCATTCTGAAGGCTTTAATCCCTTGATATTTGAAGCTACACGTAGTACCGAGACAACAATAAGTTGCATAGATCATATACACTCCAATTTCGTATCTTCAAGTTCGAGCGGTAGCATTGCAGTCGAGATAGCCGACCATTTGCCTGTTTTTACTTTTTCTTATGATCCCACACTAAGCCCCTTTCCCGATATAATTGAAATTAGAGATTTTAAAAAGTTTGATAAAAATGCTTTCTGTGATGCACTGAGGTGCGAAGACTGGTCGCCTGTATTTAAGTGTAACGATGCGAATGAAAGTTTGACCAGATTCCTACATTCCTATAATAAGATTAGTAATCGACATGCACCACTCAAATCGATCAAAATTAAAGGCAAGACTAATAAACCTTGGATAACCGGAGGTTTGCGGAAATCAATCAAACTTAGAAATTATTTGTATAAAAAATGGTTGACAACCCGTTGCATTAGTTACTATAATCAATATAAAATTTACCGAAATAAAATTGTGGCAATTAACAAACTTTCTCGTTCATTATATTATGGTCGGGTTTTTAAAGACTCTCGTAATACTAAGAAAATGTGGGATAACGTTAACCTAATAATTAATAAAAAGCGTCCATCTTCTCACATTGATAATTTACAAGTTGGTAATAAAAATCTACAGCAACCAGTTACGATATCAAATGCTATCAATACGTATTTTCGTAACATTCCAACTGAGCTTGCATCAAAACTTCTCACTACAAATCGCCGTTTCTCGCATTTCATGAAGAGAAAAAAGGGTAAGTTTCACTTTAATAAAGTCAATGAAGTTGAAGTGTTCTTATTGCTAGAAAATATTGATACTAGGAAATCAATTGGGGTTGATAAGGTCCACCCTTTGCTGTTATCTTCCGGTTCGCTGGAAATATTTAAACCACTGACATATATTATAAACTTGACACTTGAACAAGGTATATTTCCTGACAGTTTAAAAATTGCCAAAGTCATCCCGATTTTCAAACAAGGATCTCGTATTTTGTGTAATAACTACCGGCCTATCTCAGTTCTTCCAGCACTAAGTAAAATATTTGAGAGATGCATTCTTAATCAATTAACGTTCTATTTTACTATTGAAAATATCTTGATACCTAACCAATACGGTTTTAGATCTGGCAATACTACAACTGACTGTTTAGTAGATTTAATAGACGAGATAACATTAGCCCTTGATGAAGGATGTTATGCTGTATCCCTATTTTTAGATCTAAGTAAAGCTTTCGATACAGTCAATCACTCGATTCTGTTGTCTAAACTAATTTTTTATGGAATAAGAGATGTTGAAAACCAATGGTTTAGGTCCTATTTAATCAAAAGGAAGCAAAGAGTGTATGTTAATGGAGCTG
>NC_090876.1:20618461-20628461 GCF_036669935.1 Montipora foliosa
TAGTGTCGTTTATAGTGCCTATTACCTCAACACACTTTTCCACTATATTTAATAATACATTGTGTTGTTTTTAGAACCATTGGATTGAAAATTCACTTTTTTATTCGCTTTGAAAGACAGAAAAAAGGTTATATTTGGATTCATAACCAAGCAATGAAGGGAAATGTGTTTAATACCTGGTTGATATCATAGACTTTGCGGGTTTTTTGAAAAACAGCCGGTATCGAACCATTCCCCTTCATTGCTTGTTTATGGATCAAAGGATGACCACTTTTTCCGTCTTTTAAACAAGAAAGTGGATTTTCAATCCAACCGTTCTAAAAACAACTCATTGTACTCGAACTATATCGGAAAATACATAAAATGGAAAACTATGCTGAGGTGATAGGCACGTTAACGAATAGATATATATTTTACTTTACTTGTTTTCCATTTTCTCAGGTTTGAATGACCGAGCTTTAGAGGCAGGATATACCTGGAGCGACGGGTCTCCTGTTACCTTTCTAAACTGGAATCCGGGTGAACCTAGTGACAAGATCAGTGTTGAAAATTGCGTTGAGATGTATTCAAACTCACGGTGGAATGACAAAGGTTGCAATGTTTTAAATGGCTACATATGTAGACAGCCATTGGGTAAAGTTCAAAGCAGCCTTTTTTTTTTCCCTTTTAGTCTAGTGTAGTGATCATATGGCTTTTATTTGATGCCTCTGGAGCAAATGCTGCGATGTTTCTTTGAAAAAAAAAAAACAACAAACAAACAAACAAACAAACAAACAAACAAAAAAAGAAGTTACTACCCTCCTCGCAAATTGCCAAGGAGAAACAGACCTTTCAGCCCTTAGCAACAGTTGTTACCGAAAAAGCCTCGCTTTGGTGCAATCGTCACCATATTTGCAATCGGCTGTGCTGACTGTGAAAGACCAACAAAGATTTTTGTCAAATGTTTCAAAAAACTGTTTAAAGGTAATTCAATAATATGCTGCGAGCATCGGTGAGCAGCTTACTATTCTTGACATTTGAGATCCCTGTGTCTTCAATACCAGAATGAAAGTCGATTTTGGGATTTCATTAGAGGAGTTCACAGTACACATGGCCAGTGGTTTTCATCTATGCTTTGTTTCTTATTTCCTTTACTGTTACATTAGTTTCCATCTTCTGTTGTAACAAGCCTCTTCTTATTGTTTATTTGGCGATAGGTAATTTGTTGATTCCTATAAACATACTTTCTACAATTTAGTGATCATTTATATTTTTAATCAGTAAAATACATTCCATCGTCAGAATAACTGATTATATTCTCGCATCACTAAAATTTCTTTTGGAAATTGCTAGTATTATTTAATAAGAGATTCATTCAAACGAGACGTTATGCAATAAAAGAGCGCGTGACTGATTGTGACAAGGACGAATAGGTGTCCTTCCAGATTTAGCTTACAAACCGTTCTTTTTCTGGTAAAACATTTTCTTTCTGGTTTAATTAGAATGCTCTGGAGCTCTGGGTATGGTTAATGGTTCAATTACGAATGGCCAAGTTAACGCTAGCTCTAGGGTCTCTGATCTGTATAGTGCCAAAATGGCGCGGCTGAACTCTTCATCTGCCTGGTGTGCTGGAAATGACCATCCAAATCAATTTATTCAGGTATGAATTGCGCGAGAGCCTTAAGGACAGTGCCTACTATTGTTATTGCGCATATGTTCTGGGCATCTCGAGATACTCGAGTTTCCTATCGGCGATGCTCACTAATACAAGGATATTTTTGCGCGGTTTAAAACTATCCGGAAAATGGAGATCTTAGTAAGTAGTCTTGGTATCCAAATAGAAAATTAGGGGTAACCGTGCATTTTTGAGAGAAAATTAAGCTTCAATTTGAGAAAGAACGCCATACATTGCTTTGTATTTTAAAGCTTTTTACAAATAATATTCATAAGTTATCTTGGAAACATGCGTAGTTACCCCCAATTTTCTTTTGTGATTTCAATGACACTTGTCAAGATCTACATTTCCTGCATAATCATAAGCCGGGGCAAAAAATACCTTTGAACTAGTAGGCACCGTCCTTAAATTAGTAACAGATCTAGAAGTACTACCTACAGTAGTAGTAGACTATTTACGAAATCACTTTACAATTAGTCTATTTTCAAGGTAGGTGTTGTTATTGTTAAAAAAAAAAAAAAAGAACAGAAAAAAGAACATTTGACGGTTGCTAATTTGAATTTTAATGTATGCACACTGACACCTCTTCACAGGAATATTTAATTAGGCTTCCCATTGGTGATAGTGTTTTTTCCTTTTGTTATTCAAACTATTGTTTTTCGTTTCAATTTAAGTTAAAATAGCTTATTCTCTTGTACCTTTTTCATGTGTAACCTTCGGCAAGTGAAGAGAAGTTTTGTTTTACGTTGCGAAAAATAAAAGTAGGTCAGCGTGTAGTCTTTCTTGTAAAAACTATACGTACTTATATTGTTTGATAAATGTTTCTCTAGGTAGTAAAAGGTGAATTACGCGTCTAAGTAATTAAATATGAAGACGCATGACCAGCGACCAACTGTTTTTCATTCGAGCAAAAGTATAATTAAGTTGCAGCATAAAATAAAATTAAAAAATAATAATAATGGCTAGACGGAATTGAACTCGTGAATGGCCCAATCTCTTTATTGTTCTTTGTTTTTGATTCAGTGGCTTGTTTCCGAATCGTTTTTGCTACTTTATCATGTCCCTCAATGTGCTGCAAGCCAAGCGGTTTGTCGTACGTAATCATTTTCCTGGGTGGACAGTACAGAAAAGATGGTAACCTAAAAAAAAACTAAGCTACAAACTACAGTTGCTAGAGCTTGCACGCCCCTCTTATGTTGAAAATGAAACCCGCGAATTTAAGCTCTAATACGAATTGCTGTCCTTTTTGTCGAAGAGTGCCCATTTTCAGTAGATTTTACATCGGGAAGTCCATTGCCTGTTACCTTCGAAAAGAACGATATCTCTTTGAGAATCTCTTCTTTTAGAAATTTGATGTTGATTCAGTGTGTTATTCGTTTTAGGTGGACTTGTTGACCGAGACACGCATTTCCAAAATAGCAACCCAAGGTTTCATTCTCAATGGAGTTGATAGCTATATAAGTACCTTTAAACTACAGACATGCGAGGATGGCATAAATTTTTACACGTACCAGAAATATGGAAAGGATTGGGTAAGTGCTCAGTTATCACTTTGCTCGAGAAATGATGACGTTTTCCAATCGAAATTATCCTCGAATAGGTTCTCTTAAAAAAATTATTGACGACTCGTTAAAATATTTGTGGTTATTATTCAATCAAACTGCTTCGCTGTCTTTTTTCGTCTCAGAGGCTACAAAAAAAAAAATGAAACTAGCGGGCCATCATTTGAGTAAAGAAAGTCGTTGGTAAAACACGTTACTGATTAGACGAATTAAGGCACACCACAAGGCCACGGAAGGGCTCCAAAATGGCTGACAAGATACACCCTCTTTATTTAATGGATAATCAAACAGTCAGTGAATTCTTCTTTCTCTCATTTAAATAATTATCATGCAGAACGCAAACTTAAAGGTTATGATCCTCCGCGGTCCTCGCCCTTTTCAATTTAGGGAAGGATGATGTGCAACCTGCTTCATATTATCATATTATCAGTCTTTACATCTTATGTTCGATATAATATCTAAATAATATTCAGAATCTGCCTTATATTACTGATGCAATGAATGCCGTTTTAATCATTATCGTTATCATTATTGTCTGTTTTTTTTTTTTTTTGGAAGCCTACAAAGAAAAAAAAACATATTGGATAGAAATCAAACTGTTCGCGCTAAGTGGCTTAAAGGCAAAAGTTTTTTTGCTCTCTCTCTCTCTCTCTCTCTCTCTCTCTCTCTCTCTCTCTCTCTCTCTCTCTCTCTCTCTCTCTCTCTCTCTCTCTCTCTCTCTCTCTCTCTTTTATTCAGTATTTAGCAGCGATTTTAACGAATTGGTTCCCCTTAGCCTTATAATTAACCCTAGTGTTTTCTTAGTTATTTTCGTTTATCTATTTTGTTTGTTTACTAGGTATTTATTGCAAATCGTGACGCTAATTCGATCGTGACTTTTGCCATCACACCGACAGTAAATGCTCGTTTGATCCGGCTAGTACCAATCACCTGGAAAGGTTCCATATGCTTGCGAATGGAGCTGTACGGTTGCACTTTTGGTATGTCATTCACTTGACTTGTAGGTTTGTGTTATCTGTCACTGTCCTCTACAGACTTTCAAAAACAGCTCTTGATTTTGTAGTTCACGGTGAAGATAAATTAAAGCCCTTATCACCACACAATTTTACTCTCCTTGCAATTTATAGTTGTTACGATTACCTTACAATGCAACAAGTTGTATTGTTTACTTGAAATTATTTATAATGGTAACTGAACTGAGTGGAGTGCAATTTGGTCTCAATTCATACGTGTGATTGGTGCCAGTTAGATTTGAAATCTCAAGATTTCAGACCAAATTTGCACGACACAAAGTTCAATTACCACTTTATTACATCGATTTAGAAATCACATAAAAAATATTTAATCGCTTAAATAACGGACAGTAGTCAGTACCAATATTTTATTCATCCAGTTGGGAACAAAAGTTGCAAAATAGTCCATTTACAGTTGTGTGCTCAGTTACCTGGCCTTTAAATGAAAGTGAGGCTGGAGTTGACCTTGTTTTGATAGAAACCTCACTGCTTTTCTTATGTAAATTAGCATGGCAATAACGTAAGAAAATGAGAGAGGTCTGTATCATAACACGGTCAACACCAGCCTCACTTTCATTTAAAGGTCAGGTAACTGAGCACACAACTGTAAATGGCTTTCGTTGTCATTCATTTTTCTGAAATTTGATTTGTTACTTTAAACAAGCCTTGAAATCTGATTGGTTGCTTTGCTTTAGTGTTCTTTTTTTCATTGGCCTGGGAAATGGTGCCATTTAGACAAAAAAGTAAAAAAAAAATGAAATGTTGCGGTTCGTGAATGAATTGCACTGCTGAGGGTCAATCAGATTTCAAGGATCACCATGCAGTGATTTCTAAATGGATGTAATAAATTTTATGACCCTTCCGTTAAATTTCATAGCGAGCGAGAACCGTTCGTAAAATGTGATGGCCAATGCTCGCGATTGACACAAGCAAATACGTTTTATTGGTTTAATTAACTTTATTTCTGCTGTGTTTGGGGAAAAATTGACATGCTCTCATGTGAAATAAACTCTCGCAAAACAAACTCTATAACAAAGACTTTTTAGCTTACTGGTTCATGTTCATGTTTTGTCTTCGTATTATTCAAAACGTGACTGGAAAGAATGAGTGTGTCGGTCTCAGAAAAAAATCAAATCATTTTAATTGTCACAGCGAAGACTAAAAAAAGAAATTGCACCTGCAAACTCAAAATATGCAAAGTCTGGAGCACTTGAAGGATCACATTAAACGGTGGACTGTTGCTATAGTTGGACGAGAACGGTTACATGATTTTCCAAGTAGTAAACACTGTGTATTAATCTCGATTTTATAAAAGCATTCAGTTTGGATAGGACTAAATCTGAAAGTCTCCTCATAACTTTCATCACCTTCAAAGACGTTGACAGCACATCTAGCTGAATCACACTATTTTGTACTCCCCGGAACAGGATTTGCGACCAGCGTTTTAATGTCAGTATCACTTGACTCTACAAAACAAATTCGTTCAGGTAAAGTAATAATATGAAAAGTTGAAACTCTCGTACTGCCTTCTTTTCGCTGGCTTTGTTTCTTTTCCACGGAAATGATCGCAGGACAACTAAGACGGGGTTATTGAGTGATAACTGGCAACAAAATCGCTCGAAAAGTAATGGGTAGGGGGAGGGGTGGGCGGGGGCTATAATACATGATAATCTTCTCAAAACGATATCAACCCGTTTGTCTTCCCTCCTATATATAGCCTTATTGTCTCCTTTGGTTATATATAGAGGTCATTTTGAAAACCCACATTTCGGTTACTATTTTGTGGCCTTATATATCCTGTCCAAATGTGTTTGGCAGATACAATTAGAGCTTAGAGTTCAGGTTTGGAACTCCTCCATCCTGGTAAAGAGATTTGAAAAATATTTCGACCTATATTTTGTGTCTCACTATGAAGTAGACACTTTTTTTTTTTTTTTTGTCTCTGTAGCATGTGAGACGCCACTTGGAATGCAATCAGGCGCATTGAACGACAGCGACATCTCCGCATCATCAAGCGATAACTCTGACACTGCTACCAATGCTCGGCCTTCAAACGATATTGGATGGTGCGCCAGAGTAAGAGTAGTTTGCTTATTCTTTTCACCTTACACGCTACTTAGGAGACAAGTATGTCTGCCTACTTGTTAACCATTCCGCTTATAGACCAGACATACCTACCGGTAAGCCGAAGGTGTTGTGCTGGAGTGTGTCTTTGTTTTTCGTGGTTTGGGGTTGGGGGAGCAACGCTAAAATGCATTGCTTTCAGAATTAATTTCTTGCGTTTAATCCAAGATTTACTCTCAAATTTCGGATAATAAGATTTCCGTGTGTGTCAAAATCACGACGCGACTGCTTTCGTATAAAAGGAAAGAAAACAACTGACATAACTTGGTTAATGAAAATGTACATTAAACAGACTACTATGAGATTTTATCAAACAGACTTCGTAATGCCAAATAGTTTCAATCTATAAAATAAACGATCATAAAATTTCCTCTACCTTTATGAATTTAAGAAAAATGAACTTTATGCTACTCCTGTTCTAGGGGTGGGGGAGATGAGCTCAATATAAATCATAATTCATTCTGTGTTGTTTTAATTCCTGGGCTTTATCAAGTCAATCAAGACCTACAGATGTTACTTAGATTTCTCAAAAAGCGTTCGACTCTGTACCTCACGAATGGCTGTTGCTCAAATTAAAATGCCACAAGATGGAAGGTCCACTACTTCGTTGGTTCAGAATCTTTTTGACTGAGTGGTCTTGTGTAACGTCAGGAGTCCCACAGGGCCCGATCTTAGTCCCATTTTTTGTTCTGATTTATGTTAATGATATATGTTCTAATATCTACTATTTTTTGCGAATGTTTGCAAATGACACCAAAATACACAGAGAGCTGTCAGACAAAGCAAGGGACACTAAAGCCCTACAATCTTATGTAGACCAGTTAGTATTCTGGGCATCTAAATAGAAACTGCGCTTTAACTCTGCCAAGTGCGAAATACTATGTATAACTCACAAACGAGATATTTCCCTCCCCATATATTTATTGGATAAGAGGCTTAAGACTGTAAAGTGTATCAAGGACCTGGGTATCTTAGTCTCTTCGGATTTGTCTTGGAGTGAACAAGTCAATGCGATCGTTAATAACGCCAAGAAATTGTTGAGCTTGATTCACAGAACAGTAGACTTGTCAAATCGGGTGCATTTTCTACGTTAAACAAATCTCTTGTGCACCCAGTTAGTGAATAAGCTTCCCCGGTTTGGAATCCATACTTATCTAAGGATATACTAGCGTTAGAAAAAGTTCAGGGAAGAGCTTCTTGGCTTGCTCTTGGGCAAAAACTTGGGAAGATGTAATACGAGGATCGTCTAAGGAAGCTGAAGTGGCCTACACTTGAAACACGTGGATTGAATGTTTACTTAAAAACTTAACCTTGGACGATCCCTTTGAGTTTACCACAAGCAATTCAACCCGTACAAACCACCTGTATAAGCTATACGCTAAGCCAGCTGAGTGCAATCCATATAAACACTCTTTTCCTATTCCAATTAGGCGGTACTGGAATAGCTACCAGGGTCTATTGTTAAGGCTGGGAGCCTGAGACGTTTTAAGAGTGCACTGAAGAGCTTCTTAGATATCCATTAGCTAACTAACAATTTCTTTTATTAATCGTCAGTACCTAATTCTTTTGTAAATAATTCCAATTCCATGTCATATATATTTATTGTACATAGTCTATATATGTTTTATACTTTATTTATTAGGAAAACTTCATAGGGTTGACCTCTAGGTTTTAATTTCCTTGTCAAGATTTCCTTCATTTATTTATTTATTTAAGTATTTGTCTATTTTCATCTTGAATAAAACGTGTTATCATTGCCATCGTCATCGATCGCTTTATAGCAAAACAATGATTTTTTTTTCTGTTTGCAGGCATCTGATACGCAGCCATGGTTGCAAATATCTTTCCCCAATCGAGATACGAAGATTACAAAAATTACCACTTGGGGAGGGGGTCGATCATCAGGTTACGTCAAGGTCTACCGTCTGCAGTTCACAGATGCAACTGGTGTCAACACTTGGTTAGACTACAGAGAAGGTGGCAAGATAAGGGTAAGTATATTACAAAGCTCGGTGGTGAAGAATTTTTATGTTAGCTTACCACTTTCGCATGCGACTAGCTTACGCCATAACTTCACCGGAAATCATGTCGTGTGATTATTCTCCGGAAATCACTTTAATTTTTTTTCTGGTTTGCGGGCACCTTAAAACATTCTTACAACAGATGCTCGCCTTTCTTGTTGGGTGTAAATGGTCAAAAAGTCATTACTTACTGCTAGTTGCATGCGATAGTCGTGAGGAAAAAGCAAATCGTCGAAATCACCCTTTTTCACGAAACCCGCGGGTCTCTACTAAAACGGGACCCAAAGCTCTGCGTGACGTCGCTCTAGTTTGCTAACGAGAGTGACATCAATAATATTGATATAATAAACATCACGCAATCTCTTAAGCAAAGGTGGGGTTAAATATCGGCAAAGAACCAAGTACGGAGATGGGGAGGAGGCGGAAGGAAAATTTTTCTGCAGTACTGGAAATCTGTGTTAAACTGACCTTGCCTATAGCCTCGGTATTATTCGATCTGACCTCATTTGATTGGCTTAAGCTCTATGATTGACAACGCTTCTTGCCCCATGCAACGGCACACCTAACTACTTAACTATGACGCGCCTCGAGACAAAAACACATTATGTCATAATGTTGGCCTTTAGCATGTATGACTACAGGAGCAAAGTTTTGCTCAATAAATCCGCTTTAGAAAATGAATGTTTGAGAGCCCTTGCGGCAGTGGTTCCCTTCAACACATTTCTTTCCGCTTGATGAAGTTGTAGCTGTAAAGCTATAGTGCGACTTCAAATTAAATATGTTGTAATGGTAATGGGGGCTTGTTAGGGGTTTTAGGGATAAAGGATTACTGGGCAAGTAATTAAAGATACAAGGGATAACTGACATCGCGATACTTGATTCGCACTCTTTTCCTTTTTTTTTTTTCCGGTGAATTTTACTACCGTTGGCTACCCATGTTCGGTTCGGTTTTCTGCGGCTCGAGTAGGAATTCTAACTGCAATGCTCGTGCATGTATTTGTCACAGTTGGTCTGTGGTAAATAAGAGGAGTTGCGTGAAGGAGGTCAAATTCATGCACTGAAATGATAACTATTGTTCAAACAAACTTAGTTTGTTATGGAGACACTCGAAGTTTGTAGGCAACTCGTCAAATGGAACCAACCCTTGACGGTGCGGAAGAGAGGACTTTTGGGACGTGACGACGGCAAAAATCAGTGGTATTATTGGTTAAGAGAGTAAAAAATGATCGTGCTGCACTGGTAACACGCATTTTTGTACATTTCTCTCCCGTACTCGTTAACACAACAACGTAAACAACCAATTTTTGAGTTTTGACGACAACGTGGACAAACAGCGATAAATCTTTCCTTCTCTCTCTTTCCTTCAAATCCGTACGTGCAGATCTGGTTTTAGCATACTTCGCCCATATTGCACAACATAAACAGGTGGAAACATCGTAAAACACTTAGAATATCTCTAAGTAATAGTTTGAAGTGAGGTTTTCGTCGGCGTAACCGTCGTGGTTTCTGTTTCCACCTTGTTTATCAGGGGCATCCAACGAGAACATAGTTCAAAACCACTGAAACATTGCATTTTAAAACGTAGTTTAGTATTTAAACAGTAGATATAGGCATATTTTTATCCCC
>NC_090876.1:20633461-20663461 GCF_036669935.1 Montipora foliosa
AGCAAATGCTTTCGGAATTGCACGTTGTACAGTTTCTGTGACTGTACGTAAATTCTGTGATGTCATTGCCAGGGTTTTGAGACCAAATTACATAAAACTCCCGTCAACCGAGCAGCAAATGAAAGATATTGTGAAAGGCATGGGAGATAAATATGGATTTCCAGAAGCATTTGGATGTGTTGATGGAACCCATATTGCAATAAGTCAACCCTCTGGAAATCCTCACGACTACTTTAGCTATAAACAAAATACATTGAATGTACAAGCAGTATGTGACTGGAGAGGGTCGTTTATTGACGTTGAAGTGAAATGGCCAGGCAGTGTACATGATGGACGGGTTTTTGCAAATTCCAGGGTAAACAGACTGTTAAAAGAGGAAAAGATACCTATGCTGTTCAAGGAACTTCTTCCAGGGTATGACAAGGTACCTGTAACCTTGTTAGGGGATCCGGCTTATCCACTACTACCCTACTGTATGAAAGAGTACCGCCATGCACGCACAAATGAAGAAATTATTCTTAACAATATTTTGAGAAGCGCTTAAGTCCAGACGGCTTAAGGCCAGGTGGAAAATTTTGAACAAAAGAATTGAAAGGCGCCTGGTGTTTGTCCCATCCGTTGTTTATGCCTGTTTTGTCGTGCACAACTTCTGTGGCTAGTTTAAAAACTAAACTGTCATTATTGTCTTCTTCCTACAAGGTTTGACTGGCCGATAAAATTGGGCCTAGTGCACAAGGGCTAGAGCGCCCACTTTCTTGACCACTTGCAATACGGTGATAATGGGAAGCGGGGAATGCATCTCTATTTTCATAGCTTGCTTCGTGTGTCATAGAGAGGGATGTATTGAATCTACAATAATTGTTATACGTACTGTGGAGGGTAATTTGGTTGTGCAAAGGGCATTGCAGGGCTGGGGTTTGCAGGTGGGTTAGCTAGTGCCATGGCTAGCATTCGCATTCCTGAGGCGATTCCTTCGCCAAGGGATGTCAGACATGTTGTCATCTTTGATGTTGAGTAGTCCAATGTTTTGTTGGATCGCTCAAATGCGGCTAATATGTCTTTCTTTAGGTGCATATCCCCTTTTGCGGTACTCATTAGAAGGTGATCCCTTTGTGCTTGGGACAGACTTTTTTCCATGTGTTTCCTTTTGTTGTCCACAAGCTTAGGGATATTGGAAACACTAACTTTACCTTTTCTCTTACTGGATTCGGCGTCGGTTGAAGAACCAGATGTATCAGCTGGGGACCATTCTGCAAATAATAATAATAATAATAATAATAATAATAATAATAATAATAATAATAATATTAAAATTATGTCAGAATAAGTTTGAAAAACATTGAACTGTCGTGTTTATCTTTTATTTAGCTGACTTTATGATAATAGCCACTAATGATTTTTCCCATTATTAATAATATTAGGAAGCAGTACTTGTACTGAAGCCAAAATACTACAGTTTATAATGATGTTTTTATAAAATGGGCGCCTCCTGCATTTTGCAGCCAACCCCACCAAATCAGCTGAAGTTTATGGCAACGGAATCTTGTGGAATATGACAGTGCCAGTCTGTACGTCGCAAAGTTTGCAAAAAATCCGGTCTCATATGCTATTGAGTTTTATGTGTGAATGTCCTTGGTTTTTACACAAAACTAAAATTCACTTAACCTACCTTCAGAGCCATCATCCTCCCGATCAGAAATGGTACCTGATGATCCTGGGGTTTCATCACATTCACCGTCAATGCCGAAAGGCAGTGACGTCGTAGAAGGGGAACCTCTCCATATATCAGATAATAAATCGTAATTATCTTGCACCACTTTACCACTGCCGCTCCTGGTGCCCTTGTTCACAGCGCTACGGTAGTCTTGTCTTACATTCTTTACTTTTTCCTTTATCCGTTGATATCCGAGTTTGATTTTTTGCTTCTCCTCTTCCAACCTTCTGTAGGACTCGTACTTTTCGCTGTCCTGCGGCTTCGGGCGTCCATCCCCATTTCTTCGCCTTTTTCGCCGAAGAGTCTGGGCGATTGGCCGCTTTTCTTTTCACTTTTGACTTGTTGCGCTGATCAAGTACAACTCCGCCTGTCGGACCGTCCGTTTCGTCGAGACTTTCGGCTGTTAATTCGACATCATCGGAAACCTGTTCTACTCCAGCCGCCAAGCTGTTGCCCTGACTGTCCTCTTGGCATTCTGTATCATTCCGGCTTGGATTAGTCACTCTTGCCAGCATTGTTCGATGAAATAGTTCCCCAGGTTTATAACCACGCGAAGACATGTTTGTAGTTGGCGGGAATATGACAGTAATCTGATCACCCTAAACTTGACCCTCCTTAGGAGGGTAACCCTACCTCGAGCGTTTACATGGCTTAAATGAACAAAAACATGACCCTCCTTAGGGTAACCCTAGCAAGCAGGTAGGGTTACCCTCCTCCTGGGGTAATCCTACCTCGCATGTAAACGAAACCGGGAGAAACAATAGAGAAGGGTAACCCTCCTAGAAGGGTAACCCTTCCAGCAGGGTTACCCTCCCTCCATGTAAACATGGCCTTAGTTCGTGAACGCCAGAAACAGAAATATACACGCTAGAAACAGTACGATTCTGCCTTCTTCAACGCAAAGACCACACAAATGATTCGACGCATGCGCTGCACTCTCTCGCGTACCACTCTGCAACGACCTTGGCTGATGACGAATTAGAATTGGCTAAAGTGCTGCATTGTGGACAATTGCTCCGAATTTTTGAGAGTTATCATTACTTTGATCATTAACAGATGTCAGTTCTTATCGGTTGTTTTTCGATTTAACAAGTTGTGATTTTGTTTGGAATTCGACTCTGATAATTAATTGCTTCTTCTAGAATTTCCGCGGAAACCAAGATGCTGTGAGTCCATTGACGCATCGTTTAGCAGAGCCGATCATTACAAATAACCTGCGCGTGAAGCCACTATACTGGTCAGTGGGTGGAGTTTGTCTACGGTTGGAGGTCTTTGGGTGTGGAAGTGGTAAGTTAAGTTATGACGCATGGACGCATTAAATGGCAAATTTATGTACTGTTGTTGTCGATTTTGTGGCCTCTCGCTTCTCGATTCAAGTGAAATGATAAATCGGATCAGTTCGTCGAAAGACAGTTCTATGGCCTGAATGACGTTTTGAAGTGCTTAGTTTCTACCTTTTTGTCTTCAGAATATAAGGTTAAAGGCGAAACCACGACCACAAAACAGTGATACGTGGCAATGAAATAATGTGCGCATGAAACGCTGATTAGATCCAGATGATTGGAATTTTATCAAAGGCTACTTTGACACTCTCTGTGAACCCTCAGGCCTCGACTTACAGTCGAGTTTCAATTGTTTTGCAAACGCAAAGGTAAAAACGTTTAGTTAATTCTTGTTGTTTTTGTTGCTTTTTTTTTTTTTTTGGAAAAACTTACAGTGATCGTATTTTCTTTTAGCTTTACTAACAACATCCAGTGCTCCAAGTGCTATTCCTGCTTCTGTTAGTTCAGTTCGTCCTAAAGGTATCTTGCCAGATTTTCTACTAGTTACTTCAGTACACCTGTAAACTATTAAAATTGGGTTAGGTTTAAGATTTGTCGGCTTTTTTGTTCTTGTTTGTCTGTTTGTTTTTATTTCTCCATCTTGTTGCAACTAACTAGCTAGTAAGAAGGTGAAACCTTCTAACCAACTAAACAAGTTTGAGCTGCGGGTAGTAAAGGGAACTTTTCCCTCACCCTAAGAACTGCAGATTTGTTCATGTCTTCATGTTGTCGTACAAATTAAATCTGACTGGGTTGGTTTGAACGTGGTTATTTCGTTTCTTTTTTTCTTTTGCCTCACAAGCAACCCTTGTTTAGGGCCGCTGCCGTAGCCTAGCGGCCGTGACGGTCGTATTTGCAAAGGACTTCCAAAATATTTATGTTTGGAATGCCTCCAGTTGCAATATGCCGCCGAAGAAATTTTCCCTTTCGTAAACAAGCCATGCCATTTGGACGACACTTAGAACAATTTACACTAAGTTAATCTAGGACTAGATTAGCAGCGTATGACACTTAGAATTTAAAAAAAACTGAGAAAAAACCTTTAAAAAACTTAGAAAAAGTTAATCAAACGATTTTGAACTCGGTTCAATGAAGAGCAAAAGCAAATAATATCCTCTATACTACCAAAGCAACGGCTTCAAGTTTGCAATTTTAAAGTATTTAAATGAAGCTAATCCTAACAATTTATTGAAAGCTAACCGAATAAAAAGGCTCGGTTACTAAGAATGGCATCAACCGTCAAAAATGGCATCGCTTGAAAAATTCGAAATTCACAAAATCGCTCAAAGACGTTTTTAAGCTTTTATTTCTTCCCTGTGAATTCCCACAAACTAGGGTTACATGTAGTCATGGCTTACTGACCACATTTTTTAAAAGAAAAAAACTCTGTGAATCTTGCCGTCAAATCTTAAATAATAACTCAGTCTCAGACAATTGATTTATATTTTTTCAACGCAAAAATTGGAGCAAGAAGTCCACTTTCGCGTGGAAAGACTGGTAATATAGCTTCAATATCATACTGATTCAAAGTGTTTGGTGAAGTCACTCGTCTGCGGTGGTGAGCGAGATATCAAAGACGTCCGCATTACAATTGAGACACCATTACACAAATGTTATTGCCCTCACAGGGATTTCGCACCGAAGGCGAAATCCCGAGGAAGCACTCTAGCAGCTCGCGTTTATATAAATAAGTACTTACAGTTGAAATATACAGTCAGTAGTACAGGAAAAATATCGATTTGCTTGATTAGGGGACGCATAGAATCGGTGGGTAATGATGACGTTTCCTATTGTTCGCGCCCACAAGTAAGAGATGGTTAGGATGGCGTAAACAGAAAATTCCGAAAGGGAATTTGTGAATTGTGACGTCACAATAAACAAGAGTAGCAGTTAATCAAAAATCCCTATTTGGGGATGCATAGTATTATGACAAAAGCGCGTGGTTTGGTATTTTGTGTTAGTCGCATCACGTCGTGTGTGTTTGTGGGTTTCATTCTGAGCAGCAGCTGATTTTAAGGCAAGAAAGACTGAACCTTTCACCGTGTTGTTTAGGCGTACGTTTTTGAGAAAGCACTATTATTTTGACCAAGAAGCATAAGGTTCGTGTTTATCTGGATTTTGGGATAGAGAGAAGCTTTGTTAGCGGAAAACTTGAAAAATTATATTGTCACGCACGTGTTCATCACCAGCTACAAGTTTAACACGGAGCCACTGAACCATCAACAGAGCTCTGATTCAAAGGATGAAAAACAAACAGCTACATATAGTATAAGCAGTTGCATAAAGACAATAAATTAGTTTTTAAAGTTGTTATGTTTTTGCAAAGACGGTTGAATGGAACACTCAGTTTCTGTGTTAGTGATGGCCTATTTCTGCAGACCATGCAAAAAAAATCAAAGATATAACAGCTACATGTTGTACAAATAGTAGCCCAGAGGACAATTAATTAGTTTTTAAATTTATTGTTATCTTCTTGCAAACACAGTTGAGTGGAACACTCAGTTTCTGTGTTAGATATATTGCGTCATTGTTATACAACAAAGCACGATTGATTATCTTTTTGATTAAGACATTTTCATCCAACCATGCAGACAATAATAATAATAATAATTAGCAATTATTGAATGAGGCTGAGTAGGATATGAAGAATTCTGCAAGTCGAGGAAGGTGTTATCCAACAAGGCCGAAGGCCGAGGTGGTTAACATCCCCCGAGATCTGCAGAATTCTTCATATTCTACGGAAGCCGAATTCAATAATTGCTTTATTATTCATTCAACATATTTTCTTCGCTAAAACTACTAAACCTACTCGCAGCCATTTTTCTGCTCAACAAAAATAACACAATCTCGTCCCCAGCTTTTTTCGGTCAACGGTTCAATAATTTGCAGCGGGCTGCACTTTTGACGTCATTGATTCAATATGACAAAGTTTCTTTCCAAATTTGGTGAACAGCAGCTGGTTATGGTGAATTATGCGTGTGGTTTTAACCAATCAGAAACGGGGAAATATTTTGAATGAATAATAAAAATACATAAAGGAGCCATACATTGCATGGGCAGTAGACCAGTTTTGTCAGTTCTAGAACATTTTTTTGCGATTTTTCAGTCAAATAACACTGGATATATCTATATTGTTTATATTGTACTTACAAAAACGGTACCACGCCATAATAAACGTATTTAGAAACAAATTGCCACTTCATGAATTTACCTTACTCTATTCATTCCAAAATGTACCTGTTGTGGTTCAATTTTATGCGTGGTTTAAATTTTATTTTTCTTTGTTTTTGGGTATGGTAATTTATGATAATGAGTTTGAAACAAAGGTAAATAAAATTTAAACCAAGGTTAAATTTGAACCACAACATACACATTCTATACACAAGCCATGAAACTGAAATTTGATTTCTAGGATATATTAACTTTTACAAACATTCCAATTCCGGACAAAACTGGCCGAAAGGCAGGTCCTCTAGGAAATCATTGACTACCACATTACGATTTCCCTGTTTGTATAAAACCTGCCTTCAGCTACCCTTTCTTCCCACCCCCATTGCCTTTTTTCACCTTTTATACATCTGAATTAAACTGAAGACCACAACCGGAATACTACAACATAACGACACTCAACACTTGTGGTATTAACTACATAAACGCGGTAAATGAAAATAATGACCCTCTTTGCATCACGGGGGCAGCTGTAGTGGCAACTATTACTAGTACGAATGTTCTGGGAAAAGCCCTTTGATGTCAAGTAGGTAAGTCCAGAAAAAATGTGGAATTCACATATCCTTGTCCCATCTGTCTGTATTTATTTTTCAAGCACCGTACTTATTAGTAAAAATTGTCTCTGTAATTAAGTCTTGCATAGATCGTAACTTACTCAATTTTTTGTTGCAGAGGTTTTGTACTCGGGTTCTTTCAAACTTTCCAAAGAGGAATGGACTGAAAATTACAATAATCCAAAGAGTACTGAATTCAATACTCTTGCAGCAAAATTGGAGAAATCGGTAAGGTTTGTTTTTTTGTTTTTGTTTTTTTTCAATTCGCCAATATTTGCTTTCACCCTGAGCTGATGAACGGCCGTGTTTTTTAACCAACCAAATAAATACGTAAATAAATGAATAAATAAGTAAATAAAATATCAAAACCGCATTTTCATTAAAATAGTTGATGAGGTTGGGGAAAGGTCATTCACTTAATACTTCGAAAGGACCATGGAAAGCGCACGACAATTAGACAATGAATATCCGTCATTACCTAACAATGCAATTTTGAGCTTGGCTGATCTACAGCACGAGGCAATGTTTAAAAAACGGTTAGCTTTTTAGTTATTGGTACGTTTTGAGTGTGTATAGTTTCCACCTATTAGTATACCCGCACCTTTTCTCGAACCCGCGCTTGCATTCTAGTGTACCCTTCCTTTCCTTTTTCAGTCTGTCCCCCTCCCCCCGAATTCCCTACCGTTCACAAGATATCGTCGTAAAAAAAAAGGAGTTGAAAGGCTGTATGTGCAGGGATAGCTGTGAGCTTTACTTTTATCTCATTAGATACGCCAATTGTATTCCGGAGTTGATGAAGCGTCATTCGCATTTCGAAATGTTACAGTGACAGGATTTAGGTAAGGAGCCATGTTTGCTGCGATTAGAGAAGAAGGTTAGAAAACGTCACTTTCAGAGAAAACATCTCACATGAAAGCGAAAAGCATACGAGCTTAATAAAGGGCATATGACGCACGAGTGCAACTTTGTTCCACAATTTCTGCCCTGTCTTCCTGTCAATTTTGGGTCTTTTTTAGACTCGCGTGATGTACGAACGTGAATGAAATCGGAAATTACCTGCAATCAATTCGATGATTATCATTTGACAAATTTCAATGGACATTTACTGTAATTGCATTTTGTTATCCGTTGGTTAGTGTTTTACAGTGATGTTTGTGTTCATAATAGCGAGATCAGTGATAATGACTTCAAGATGTTCAAGATGTTGTGCGGTAACTCGGTAGATTTACCGACATTGTCTCGCATGAGACGTATACTCCAGAACCCACACGAATAGCGAACTTGGTACAACTCAGTAAGCTGGATAAATAAAGCGAAGCCTGAGTCCTTTGGCATTCATGAAAGAAAGCACCAAATAGAATGTGACAAAATATATATTGCGTTATATTTAAAAGGTCAAAGACAGATCACTGATTGAAAGCATTGACAAGAAAAGTCACACAGGGTACTGGGACAGGTCATGATTCTGTCTTACATTAAAAATAGTTGGGGAGTCTGTGGTTTGGGTGTGACCTTTTCACCCACAGGGAAACTCTCCGCGAGCAATTACGACGGAAAACACAGCGTGAGGAGAACTTTCTAAGTATGTGTAGCGAAGCTTGTAAATACTCGCTTAAAAAAAATTACCTCGAATTGAAGAGAAATGGAGCCAAATACTGCTGTGTTGACCTCGGGTGACTATTTTTAATGAAACTGATTCTAAAAATTTAACCCCTAGTCCAGTCCAGTCCAGTCCAGAGTCCAGTCCAGTCCAGTCTAGTCCAGAGTCCAGTCGATATTTTCCAACTGGCCAGACTGGAAGCCTTTCGCACGCACGCACCTTATTTCCAGCAGTTTCGAACGTGGTAACCCTAGAGCTTTCTCAATATGGTTTTTTTAACAAGGCTTTTGACATTCACTCACTTCTCTGTACAATCCTTCGTTTTACTGTTTTTCTTTTAATTTAGGCGTGGCAGTGTTACAGTAATGTTCAACCTTACCTTCACTCGTGACATGGCAAATGAACTTGGTGCGAATGTTACGAATAATTTTGTCAATGCTGTGAGAAGTGGAAGCATGGGAGAATTCGCAGTAGATCCAAAATCTCTATCAATTGTTAAATATGGTATGTTGTCTTGTATTATTATTGGCTTCCGATAAATTATCGCATTTTTTGAAGAGGCGCTCAATAATTTGGCACCATCGTGCATACGCGATCTTCCCACATCCTTTACCCCATCTCGTCAACTACGCTCATTATCCAAAAATCTTCTTTTTACTCCATCTTTTAATTTAAAAAGATACGGACCAATATCCTTCTCCGTGCCTGCCCCGACAGTATGGGATGCTGTGCCTTATAATATCAGAAACAGTTCGTCAGTGGCTGTTTTTAAAAAATAGGCTTAACCTTTTCCTTATGCGCGCGTTGTTTATCAGTATTATAATACTGATGAACGAAAAACGTCCATAAAAATAATCGTTTCGCCCGATCTCTCTTAAATTTGGTATATAGTTGTCGTTATGTCCTAGCCAATTACCTGACGATTTTGAGTTATGAACTCTCAACGTGACTGATGTGACGCTTTCTCAAGGCGAGTGGGTTTCAACTTCAGTCGAAACTTGATAAGTTTTGATGCAATATCTTTTACGACTGACAGATGTTTTTTTCATCCAATGTGTTTGGAAAGTACGCGACAAGATGCCGCTCGCCGCGAGGTTATCAGACTCTTTGTCTGCTTATTTCTGCTAGTTGTATGCCATTTATTTAATATCTCTTCCCACATTTTTTGAGTTTTTTTTTACTCTTTTTTTTTTTCTTTCTTTTTGTGTGAAGCCTCTTTTACTCCTTTTTTTCAAGTAAGGTGCAACTTTCCTGAATACTACATCTGCCTGTTGCTGGGAAAATAAATTAAGTTAACAATCGCTGTCAATCTTGACTATTTCGTGGGAGAAGCAATAAAAACATGTTAAATATTCAGTGTTTGTTATTTTG
Organism: Montipora foliosa; assembly: GCF_036669935.1. Classification (NCBI taxonomy): domain Eukaryota; kingdom Metazoa; phylum Cnidaria; class Anthozoa; order Scleractinia; family Acroporidae; genus Montipora; species Montipora foliosa. The sequence goes on from NC_090876.1 coordinate 20,643,251, forward strand.
CAGCCATTGGTGGATATCGTGCCCCTAAAAACCAAAACATTTCCACCAAGTACTTTTTTACTACTGTAAACCCTTTTTTCCAAAATTGCTAATGGTATGTTGATATATGCTAACTTTATGCAAATTATTTAAAACGTTTTCTTCCAAAAACGTTTTTTTAGTGGAATTTTTATTTCCCCTAAAGCCTCTTTTATTGGTCTTTCAAATGAAATACAACATTCCTATATAGTATACAATCATGTTGAGAAAAACAATAAACAGAAAATTGCTGTCAGTTTTGACTGATTCGGGCATATCCAAAAGGGTTAAATTTTTAAGCGATCACAAACGCTTTCGTCATGGAATCTATTGGCAGAAAGCTTCTGTAACATAAACTTTAATCATCAGATCGTTGGATATTGAAATATGAGTATAATGATGGTGATGATGATGATAATGAAGATGATGATGATGATGATCTCTCGCCAATGTGTTAACACTGTTCCTTCGTCCATTGACGATCGATAGACTTCTTCAGAGCTATTTAAGTTGCTTTTGATTTTTCTAGAATCCAGTGGAACTACTATTGGAAACCCAACTACTTCAACACAAACTGAAGGTGAGTTGCTGCTAAAACTGAACCAATGAATTCATACCTTTCAAAACAGATCGCTGGCGTGATTGGAAAAAAAATCTTCCTACAGCGAGCAATCCAACTGAAGGAGCCGTAAAAGGACATGCCAACTTGGGGTAACACAAGGCCCTTCAAACACGGGCCACTATTACCATCATGCATGTAACAACTGTAACATACAAGAGAGCATAAACGTGGTGACCAATTGAAATGGAGTATTTCCTTAAATGACACCAAATTTAATTTGTCTAGATGTTTTACTATTCAAAATAGCTTGAACCCAGGAGTTACAAACCTAGAATGGAATTTGATCGTCTGGGTGAGAGTAGTCCTGAGAAGGACTGTCGGAAGTGACTGACGTTTCTAGAACCTGTGCCATTTCAAAGTTGACATCAGGTCAGGTTGTCGAGACGTGAGGCACTGCCAACAGTCCTTCCCAGGAGTACTTTCATCCAGACGATCAAATTCCTTAGAGGTTTAAATATATATGACGGCTTTCTTATCTTAACTTTCGCCGAGTCCTATTCTCGGTATCTTGTGCTCAGGTCACCTCTTTATATTAGAAAAAAATCACTGAAGGTTTGCATGTTGCTCTCGAAAAGCTGATTCAAGACTGGGTGAAATTAGGAAAATAGCCGTCCCAAAAGAATGTAGCCTTCAATTTTTAATTGATCATATACGGTTTCGTCTTGGAATCTGTTGGCGGAAACCTTCTGTAACATAAATTTTAATCAACACATCATTGGATATTCAAGTATGAGCATATGGTGATGATGATGATGATGATGACGGTGATGATGATGATCGTTTCCCAAAATTTTAGATCCCGATTTTATATAGGCTCAAAATTTTCTTTGCGCAAGGAAAAGTTCTCCAAACTTCGGTTATTTGAATTGTTTCATGTCAGAACAATTCCATAACATGGATTCTCCTGTGGTTAGCAAATTAAATCACTTTAATTTCTGATTTTTTTGGTCAAAGGAGTTCCTTTTAAAAGGAACAGCTTTGAAAAGGCCCACGTGTTTCTTTTAACGACGTTGTTCGAAAAAAAGAAGCTCTTCATAAGAAATAAGTTATACGAAAACAGCAGAGAGAATTTTACCCACCTGACCAGCAACAAAAGAAAATGTTCTCGCAAGAAGAGAGTTCAATCTACGCAAAAATTAAACACTAACACGAGCAGGGTTTCTTTTGAAGGCTGGGGACTGCGATACAAACATGGTGGTGTCATGATTTAAAAAAAAAACTTTCAAACAAAGACATTTCCGCTAAATCAGTTAAATCCATCATTTCCATTCCCTAAACGAGATTGTTTTTTTGTTTATGTATTACACCTCATCACTTTGCTGACACTGCAAGGTCTCACTAATACCAGTAATGTAGGGTGGACATTACGGATGGTAAGGGTAACACGGGAACGTGAATACATAATGAATTGAGCTGAAATATTTCCACCACTCAGATAAACCATGGATAACTCCATCAATTAAAATGCTTGTCAAAGAACGCCAAAAGGCTTTCCATTCACAGAATACCCCCCTTTGGAAATCCCGGCGTAACAAAGTCCAGCAGACGATCGCTGAACGCAAACGATCTTTTTATGAAACTAAAGTTCAAGATCTAAAGAAAGATAACTGTTGTAAGTGGTGGGGGATAGTTAATAAGATGTCGGGTAGATCTGAGAAGTCCAGACATCTCTTATTAGAGCGTGATGGTAAGACCTTATCTGATCCTGGATTAGCCAATGTGCTTAATAATTTCTTTACATCTGTAAGTTCGGACATCCCCCCGCTTGATTTGTCTTTGCTGCCAGCTTCCCCCCCCCCCCCCCCAAGTGCGATACGTTGCCCATGGTACAACCTTATGAAGTATGTAAAAATGTTACTTCAATTAAGCCCCATAAGGCCCATGGGCCTGATAATATTCTAAGCAGAATTTTTAAAGAGTTTGCTTTTGAACTAACAACCCCAGCTGCTACTATTTTTAATGTATCTTTGTCATCTGGGGTTATGCCAATCTCGTGGAAGGAATCTAATATCATCCCAATCCCTAAAGTCACAAAGCCCAGATGTGAGAGTGATATAAGACCAATCTCACTCACACCCTGCCTTTCAAAGGTTTTAGAAGGCTTTGTGGTTTCATGGTTGATTGAGGATGTCAGGGATAAAATTGACCCTATGCAGTTTGGCTGCTTGAAAGGAACATCCACATCTTACTGTCTGTTAGATATGGTCCATAATTGGCTTTTACAGCTAGACAGTCCTAATGAACATCTCCGAGTCTGCTTTTTGGACTTTTCAAAAGCTTTTGACCGTATTGGTTATAACATCCTTGTCTAAAAGCTTATTAACCTTAACGTTCGACTTTGTCTGATCCCTTGGATCATTAATTTTCTATCTGATAGAAAACAACGCGTTAAGTTAAATCAGACATTTCCGGAATGGCTTCCTGTCAAAGCAGCGGTCCCCCAAGGGACAAAACTAGGCTCGATTTTGTTCTTCATAATGGTCAATGCTTTGGGGAGGGCCATGTCACCTAATTTCGGAATGTGGAAGTAAGTAGATGATGTCTCGTTGCCAGAGAACCTTAGTAAGGGTAGCTTATCATCTTCCCAGTCTACACTTGACTATATAAACAGCTGGGCCTCTGACAACTGGACGCGTCTTAACGCTAAGAAATGCAAAGAGTTGCGTTTGTGTTTCTTCAAGGAAAAACCCCAGTTATCCCCCTTAACAATTGATGATCAACCGTTAGAAGTGGTAACCTCACATAAGGTCCTGGGGCTTATTATTCAGAATGACTTAAAGTGGAACGAACATATTGCATCAGTAGTTGCTAAGGCATTGAAACGCTTACATATCCTACGTGTTTTACGTCGGGGTGGTGTCTCGGCAGCAGACCTAGTCTCAATTTATGTGTCTTTGATACGCTCTATTTTGGAATATAGCTGCGTAGTCCAGGCATTATGCTCTTCCTTCCTATCTGTCTGAATTGCTCGAAAGAGTCCAGAAACGAGCTTTTGGTATTATCTTTGCAAAACAAACCTATAGCAGGGCATGTGAACTTGCTGAATGCCCAAGGTTGGACGTTCGCCGCAATGATCTTTGCATTCGAACTTAAAAGAAAATTGATGGAAAGGGCCCTCTCTCAAAGCACCTGACAATGACGAGGGTGAGCGCGCATGGACGTTCGATGAGGAATAATACTCACAGAACCCACAGAATCTACATTTTTATGTAGTTTTTAAATTTTATGTAGTTTTTAAATTTTATATAATTTTTAAATTGTAAATACACATTGTAATTCATTTTTAAATGCGAAAATGTGTTTTCAATAAACTATTAACTATTAACAACTATTAACAACTAAACTTAAGCTGGATACTACGGATTTCGTGGAATATAGGGAAATAAATATATAAAATTATTAATATCAAATAATAAAATTAAAATAAATTTATTTATTTATTTATTTATCTATTATATTAAATAAATAAACAAAAAATAAATATGTTATTTATTTATTTATTTATTTATTTATTTATTTACAGTTTCCTTAAATTTTGTAAAAGCCGTTCTATCCACCCTTATCGAGAAAGCCTTTAGCTAGGTCTCATATTGAATTCAATTTCTGCAAATTCCTTGAAAACCGTAATATCCATCTTTATAAACAAAGTCTATGGTCGGGTCTCATTTTGAATTCAAATTTCCGTAAATTCCACGAGAACCGTACAGTCCTATCCTTGGTATGGAAATTTCCACACAGTCTCCCAGGTGCTGTGGATTTTGTTGGTTGAGAAATATCATGAACAAAACTCTTCCTGTGCTTGTGCATTTTGAGGATTGTGCGGATTTTCCGGAATGAGAATTGTTGACCAATGTCAATTTTTTCTAAAATCTCATTCGCTCAAAAGTTGTCACTTATGCCCACCTAGCTGCTTATTGCAGTCGCGTTGGCACTGCTTGAATAAGGCATAGATGAGCTGGTTAACTATTCATCTCAACTTGTTGTGCCTTCTTATACTCATTTTCACGTCCATTGGAGTATCATTCGAGCGAGGAGAAGTGTTAAGATATGTTCCTTGGGGTTATCTCCTTCCCACATCAATATTCAAATGAAACTTTGCGCATGTATCCTGCTCCACCTATAAAAGCAAAACACTCTGAAAAGACCAAATCAGTTTGAAGATGATGCGAAGAGCAAACTATCCTTGCCGGCAACTTAACAGCGAGAAAATTAAGGGAGCAAGTTTCCGTTATTTGAGCCCGATAATTGTCGATAAATGCAGCGTAGTAAGCGCTAAGTGTGTTTGCAATATAGACGATGGTTCGCAAAACGCATGGAACGAGGTGTGTAAGACAAGAGACGCTTGTAACAAAAGCATTGCAAGGTTAGTATTGGTTGCGGATTTTTCGTGAAACTTTCGCTAACTATCTACCGAACGTCAATTACTAGAAAAAAACTGTTTTTTTTTTTATTCTTGCAGAAGTAAAAAGCATAGCCTTCTTCTTTAGCGCTATACGTACACAAGAACCGAACAAAGCTATGAAGAAGAAAGGCAAAACTGATGACGAAAACTGTGCTGAAAGTGATAGGGAGCCTTTTTCAGAAAGCCAGGTCTCCTGTACATCAAGTCAGACGTGGATTTCAGATCACCCTGCAGTAGTTGAGAAAAAGCTCAGGCCATCGTTAAGCTACTGGATAGCACTCACAACACCTAATGGTGCCCCCTGCTAATCCGATAACGGTTCACCGTGTGCTACTGGAATGTGGAATTGATGCAATTGCAAGTCAGGTGTGTCTCGCTTTTGGACGTTTTGAAAGGTAATACAATCTCTCGTACATACGTGTCCCATGAGAGAACCGATGAGCAGCATAGAACTGGTTATGAAGAGCGCGATTGATGAAATTCGCATTAGCCCTGAAGCAAATTAATGCAACGAGAGTCAACCATAGGAAAGGTTTTTTAAATCTATCATATAATGTTTGTTTTTTTAACTAAAGCTATTCTTGTTTTTCTTTTTTTGTTTTGTTTATAAGATCCCCTGCCGAGAGGGCAAGGAATCACTCGCCATGAAGGAGCTGTTCAAAGTTCTGAAAGACCACAGGGTTTATGTAAGATCTGGTAACATCATCCTACCAACACTGCTTCATAACGGAAGCTCGAAAGTTCTTAGAAGATCCAGATGACAAGGATTTACAGGAATGCGGTACCTAGAACGTCGTTCGTGTGTGCCTCGTCCAGACGTCGTTCAAGTCAGTTCTATCTAATGCTAGGGATAAGCTTCAAGGGGCCAAACTTACTATTGATCGTTTTGATTTTGATGGAACCACACAAGGCACGTCTGTGGAAAAGCCAAGTGAAGATGTAGAGCCACGGCTTGGAGATAAACTGACGTTTCTTATAAATGACATCTCTATAGCAATGAGGAAGCTGGAGTATGCCCTTTACAGAGGCACCATTTACAGAAAGTGCGAAGGTGCCAGTTGCACTTATGCATTCAAGTGGGACGTAAAGGCTTTTGTGAACAGCCTAGCGGCGAATGAGTCATTTAAGGCAAGGCTTCTAAAGGACATGAAGAAAGTGATCGAACTCCTAGCTGACCCGGACTGTGAAGTAATCCGGCCCATCACAGTGGACTACAACCTTATAGAAGTGAACGATAGGTACTGCTAGTCTGTCTCGGAGAGACGGTTCCTGAGAAATGAAATTCCCACTGAGAAAGTGGGCCTTCTAACTCCCAGAGCTTTCTCACAGTATGACCCTCTAAAAGTCCCAGAGCCGAAGTATTTTCAAGAAGTTTTAGAAAACAGCCTATCGGAAGATGACATTGCATTGTTTTGTGAAGATTTCTTGAGGATTCTTAATTTTAATAAGAAGAAACACAAAGACAGAGTACCGTGTTTAGTCGGAGAAGCAGATAGCGGCATGACGAGCCTTTTTTACCCAATACTCGGGCTGATACACCACAGCAATGTCGCAACAGTCACCACGCAGAAATTATTTAACAAGGCAATGATAAGCAAGCACACCGAGGTCATCTTCATAGACGAAGCTTCTCCATCAACTCTCGACGTACACGTCTGGAAAATCCTGACTCAAGGAGGATACACAGCCTGCAATGTCAAATATAAGACGGCAAGGTCGTTCTTCAACCAATGTCCCATGTTTTTGACTGCACAGAAAAAGCTTGAATTCAAGCCAGAGGTTCAGCAGGCAATGGACTATTTCAAAAGCCTTCCAAATCCAAAACGGAGGGTCACGCAGTGGCTGCTAAAGCACCCAATGGAGTGCATCGCCTGGGCGGCATTGAAAGCCAGCGCGCCTATCGACGAAGGGGAAAGCTCTGAAGACGATGAAGTAGTTGAGAGAGATTTTAAGAACTTTGGAGCTAGCCGACTTTCTAACAAACTCATCTGAAAAGCAGCACAACAACGAACCAGCACAAAACCAGGACGAGGAAGATCTCCACGATTCGGAAGATGACGAAACCACAGCCGCGTTGAAGACGTCTTTGGAGCAGACTTCGCCAGGATCTCCCTTCGTTATCGCCACATCAGTCACATATTAGAAACTCGTCTGGAGGAAAAAACAAGACTGAAGCAACAAGAGGAGATGGTATACGAGAGATGCAAACAAAATCTTCTTTCCAGAGGCGTATCAAAAGAACACATTTTGCTGCTACCCATTACCAGAAATCGGCGACATTTTGCGCCCGCGAAGTGTTTGGCACGCGGTTTCAAATTATCAAGATGGCGGCATAAAGAAAGCAGTACATAGAAAAAACAAGGACTGAAATAACACACTATCAAAGGATCTGAATCAATTTAATTTCTTATTTGAGGTTGTCAATACAAGGGAGAATGAAAAGGGGAAACTAGAGTCTCTGGTTCCTGTTCGAATGACGATTTTAGAGAGAAGAAACAACTTCGTTTCATGCGTGTGACTTGGCAGAGTAAAAATAATTATCAAAAATCAGGGCCCACAGTACACTTAGCCAGCGATATTCTGTATAATAATAATCATATATGAAGTACCCACCTGTAAAGATGGCGATCAAAACAAACTGGAGACAGAAACCCTACTTTTCACAAGGAATAATAAGCGCAGTGGTGCGTTTTGTACCGCTTTTATCGCAGAAATGGATGTATTTTTACCTCTTTTATCGCAATTTGGGCGGCAATTTGGGGAATGGATAAAGGCTGATTTTTATCACGTTTTAAAGTTTGAACATCGATCGACGATTAGAGAGGTCGGCACCAAGGATTCACATCAACGAAATGTTCTAAAATGTGGAGGGAAGGTAGGCACCTCTGAGCTTTTTTGAAAGAATTAGAGAGCTCAAGGAACTGTAACAGCCGTTCGTAAAATGTGTTGTTGGCGGCACGTTGGCGAACTTTCGAGAGACCAAAACTACCGTAAATAATGATATGGTACGTACACTTTACAATTAGAGGTCGGCAAATGTCGTGTATGCCACTTTAAATCTGAAATTTCCACTTCTTCAATTTTCTCCATACATTTCTCTATAACGATCGGCGGCCATTCTGGGAAGGCGGAAGGTCTGGGTCGAGTCTGGGCGTCCGCCATTTTGTCTTAAATTTCTGGTAATGCGCGTGATAACAACGAACTCCTACCCACACCAATTAGAAATGATCTGGCCGCTTTCCAACAAGAACAACTCAAGACAGAACTAGATGCAAGAAAAAGTAAGGCTAAGGAGGTATTCCAGTCATCTTGGTTGAAAACCACAGAGAAGGAACTTTGCGAGTGCATGATCACTTTGGAAACTAGTGTTTACCCAGAAATGAAGGCTTCAATGATGGCGCTCAGGGAAATATTGGAAGACAAGTTAAAGAGCTAACACAAAAACTTAGGCACCCTTGGATGCAAAGAGGCCCTGTCCGAACGTAAACGACTCTGCATAGAACTCGGCCTGCTGCAAAAAGAAGAGCAAGACATGGTTAAAAGCCTGTTAGAGCCGTTGCCGTTGCCGTTTCCTTTTACACACAAAACTGTGGAAGATGATTATAAAGTGCTTAACTACAGACGCAAAACTCCATCTTATGTTCCACAAAACAACGTGGATCAGTTCTGGCCACAGTCGCCAGGCACCATCAAAGAACTTTCAGACAGTTCAACGCTATCGGCAAACTTGGACGACAACGCACTCTCAGGGAAATTGCTTCGATACAGCAGTGCGAGGAGACAAAGAGATCCTACGCTGAACCGAGGGCGTGTTAAGAGACAAAAGAATACACTTTTTAACTACTTTAGCACAAGTCAAAAGTGAGACTTGTGGCACAATATTTCATGCACTTAGTGCTCTGATAGCGTAAGAGGAAAATAACTAAGTCTATTGTCAGTGTGAATTCTCTTCAATAAAGTGATGAAAGGATTTATTTTAAGATGATACTGGTTTTGTTGTTTCTGCTGTTATTTCCAGGCAAAGATCCCCTGTTTCGCTATGGTTTACATTTCCAAATAAATTTCCTGGTTGCGCGATTTAAAAGAGAGTTCGGTTTTTGTCCTTTTTGAAAATGAAAGTCTGGATCTCTAAGAATAGCGGTCCAATTTCCGAACCCATGGCGATCTAGTCCCATCTTCAAATATTTATCCTCTTCAGGAGTGAATAGTAGAATTTTCCTTCCTCTCAAAGAATCGGGCGTTTTTGTAGCAATCTGGCTTTTGAACTTAGAGGGCGTAATGAAAATGTTGTCTTCTTCGGGGGTCGACCCATCGCTATTTTCTTGTTTTTCAGGCGAAGACGCGGATTTGTCTGAGAGTCTTGATCGGAGATCCATTTCTAACTCAGACCCCTTCTCGCCATAAAGTGATTGCAAATATTCGTGCGCCTTGATTGCCACCTCTCGGGATCGTTGCTTTTGATAATGCACTCTTGCCACAATAGAACTATTCTTCTGATCCTCGGAGATTGTGCCCTGCGCCTTACTACTAAGTTTCTTGGAGCTAGCCGTCTCTACTATTTGTAGGTAACGAATAGGGTGAACGTATTTTCCGATCGCGTCAAACACCAATTTGCTCATCCGCTCGCCAAGTTTGTTGTGTCTGCTGCCATTTCCTGTCACTAAGACATAGTCACAATTTGGTTTTAGGTTAGGCCGAATATGGTCGATGTAGCCATCTAACACATGCATGCTTGTGTCGGTAAGGAAAAGAGAGTCGAAGCCATATTTTCCAGCGGTTTTAAACATTTTCTGATCGAAAAATCCATCGTAAATTGTTCTTTGCTGAGCGCACCATTTCAACAGTTAAATACTGGTAGATCATTGGGCGTGAGCCTTTAACCTTGATAAACAGATATACCGCAAGGAATTTTGCATGCTTTGAGAACGTTCTCGTAGCATGGCAAGTAGCGCTTAAAGGGAACCTCCACTAAAACAACAAAATAACTTTAAACTACAGAGCATAATGTTTACAATTGGAATTGCTCAATCTTTTTCCAATGAAAGCGTTTGTATTCGAGAAAAATAATTTCCAAAAACGCTTATTTTGGCTTTCAAATTTCCCGGGCGCCGCCATCTTGAATAATTGTGACGTAACTTGGTTGCCCTATTGTTCTGATACAAAGAGCGATTGTTCTGGAACAATAGGGCAACCAAGTTACGTCACAATTATTCAAGATGGCGGCGCCTGGGAAATTTGAAAGCCAAAATAAGCGTTTTTGGAATTTATTTTTCTCGAATACAAACGCTTTCATTGGAAAAAGATTGAGCAATTCCAATTGTAAACATAATGTTCTGTGGTTTAAAGTTATTTTGTTGTTTTAGTGGAGGTTCCCTTTAACAACCTCCAGAAGCTCTTCTAGTGTGGCCCAATGTCCCTTGGATTCTAAGGTGTCAACGTCGAGTTCATTTGTCCATTGTAATCGCATCATTTTTGAAACTGTTTTAAGGACTTTTTTCAGATAGGTTTCTGTAGACGACAAACCCCTCAACATAACCTCGGATGCCCCGTTTACTTTTCTGAAATCCATCTGTTTGGCAATGGCGTCTAAATAGCCAATGCGCCCTGCGTGCCCAAGTTTCCATTCGTCCTGCATTGTATCAACAAATTTGAAGAGTAGATTAGGTGAATTCAAACTAAAGTCAATTATGTCCAGAGAGACGAGTTCTTCTTCGATTTAAGGGAATCATTAAAACAGGAACAACTGTTCTCTTTTGTTGTGAAAGAGAATAAAATGAAAAACGGACCGCATGAAAAAGGACCTATTGTTCCTTAGGAGACAAAAACAGTACATGGAGTTCCTTTTCAAGAAACTAATAGGAACTTTGAGTTCCGAACTGCTACGACGAGGAACTCCAGTTCCCAATTAAGCAGATTCGGGTTCCTAAGAACAAATTTCAACGAGGAACAAAAGTTCCTTTAAGTGCTCAGTTTGCATGTTCCCATGTTGATTACAGGAACAAAAGCAAAAACACGCGGAACACTTGCTTTTTTTAAAAAGTATCATAACTCGGTTTGAAGGCATTAAAATCATGGGAACAAAGTATGTTCATTTACATGCTAGCTTCAAGACGCCTAAGACAAGATATCGCGCAAATATAAGTTATATCAGGCCAAATTTTTGGGTGTCATTAATTTTGGGAAACGTATATGATGGTCTCTCGCCAATGTGTTAACACTGTTCCTTCATCCTTTGATGATAGACTTCTTCAGAGCTATTTGCTTTATTTGCTTTATAAGTTGCTTTTGTATTTTTCTAGAATCCAGTGGAACTACTATTGGAAACCCAACTACTGCAGCACAAACTGGAGGTGAGTTGCTGCTAAAACTGATCCCTTGAATTCACACCTTACAAGAAAATGGCGCGGCGTGATTAGAAAATCGTTCCCCGTACAGCAGACAGTCCAATTAAAAGAGCCGTAAAAGGACACTCCAACTTGGGGCAACACAAGACCCTTAAAAAGGGGCCACTAAACCATGATGCATGCACCAACTGCAGCATACAAGAGAGCGTGAACGTGCTGACCAATCAAAATGAAGTATTTCCTTAAATGACACGAAATTTAATTTGTCTATAGCTTTGTTTTGCTATTCAAACTTGTTTGAACCAAGGCGTTACAAACCTAGAGTGGAATTTTATCGTCTGGGTGAGAGTAGTCCTGAGAATGACTGTTGGCAGTGGAGAATGACTGTTGGCAGTGACTGACTTTTCTTGAACCTGAGCGGAAGTCATCTTCACGCATAATCTACTGAGTTTGCAAAACTGATTTTTGTCTTGGGTCCTCTCCTGAGGTTACTTCAAAACATTAATGTTTGCATTGTGCAAATTATTATAAGCGCCGGTTTTTACTAGCGACCCAATATTTTCCACAAACCTCAAGCAAACTCCGACCGACCCTTGTTTCTTTTAGATTTCTAAAAAAAAAAAAGATATGAGGAAAGTAATGACTTCGTCGAACAATTTTTTTAAACTTCTAATCTGAAATGCAAACTTTGGCTTCGCTCGCACAGATTTTCAGTTTTAATTAGATTCAACCCCAAAGTAGACGTGGGAGTAAAACATGTAAACACTAACTCACTGCTAGTTTATGCACCTTGTCACTCCACTCTTTCTACAGGTTGAAACTGTCTTCTCGTTTTTTTTTTTTTCTAAATTGCTTTTGAGTGTCTTGGCACGCTTGGTCGTTCTGAATTTAAGGACTCAAAACTAAAAGGCAATTTTAAACTACCAAGAAAAAACCGAAAACTTTATTCAAATAACTGCATCTATTAGATTTAATAGGAATAATAGTTTGACCCTTTGAAAAATAGCTGCGCAACAATTTTTTTTTCTTTCCCCGCGGACACCTCATTTTCCTTTACCGAGACCTTAAACCCTTAAGTAGTCCTGTAATAACACTCACAAAAAAATCCAAACAAAGAACGGAAAGGAACGGTGACCAAACTTGGCACAAAATGAAATGTTTTCTAATCATAGATAGAGGCCTCAGATATCACTGTTGAGAAGTAATCTCTTGCTATGCCAAATGACAACAAATGTGTAATTGTTACCATCCTCCACCCGATCTTTCCCAAATTTGGTGTACAATTGTCGTTATGTGTTAGCCAATTACCTGAAGATTTTGAGTAATGAACTCTCAACGTGACTGATGTGACGTTTTCTCGAAGTGAGTGGGTTTCAACTTGAGAGTCGAAACTTAACAAGTTTTGATGCCATAGCATTTACGACCGACAAATGGTCTTTTCATTCACTGTGTTTGGAAAGTTTCGGACCAGATGCAGTTGGAATGTATTTTGAATTTACGCACGCAAGATAACAGTGCTGTATGAATAAAATTACAGGGCAGCACTAAACCCCGCAATCTGCAATCCGCAATCTGCAATCTCAAATTGCATCGTGTAAGTCGTGTGTTTCGTGCAAGAGTAGGAGCTCCAGCCCTTGTGACTGCACCTTCATTTGATATGTTTCTCAGTTATGATGACACGGGTGATGGCAACCCACCTGCCTACCGAGCCCCTGCTCTTAATTTAACCCTGTCAGAAAACCAGGGATACATTTCGAGGGTTCAAGTCTGAGAAATAGAATGACAAAAGCTGTGGACTTTTTCCATTTGTTTTTTTCTAAAGAAATGGTTAACAGTATTGTAGAACACACTAACAATTCTGCTTATGAGCAAGTCGTACCTGGGAGACATAAGGCTAACACACAGCCTGACGGAAGTTGGAAAGAGACAACTCCTGGTGAAATTAATCGTTTGATTGCCTTGCTAAAAACTAATATTAAATTGAAGTGAAACATTCCTTGTTGAATGAACAACATATCCAAAGTAGTTTGCACCAAAATAAGTAAGATAAAAGAGGTTATACCTTTCCGAAGGAAAAACAACAACACTAATAAAACATATTTCCCAATTGTTTTGAGAGACATGCACCCATATTTTGTATTAAAAAAAAAGGATTGTGGGTGGTAGGTACAAAAGACAGGTCACAGGTCTTCGGTCTGGGTAGTTCTAGATAGTTAGGGTTAACTCTAGGGTTACTGGACAGGGTAATTCACAAATCTACCAGATGCAATAATTTATGCTATTTTATGCAGATTTAAAAAGCATTTCTTGATGTCCTGTTGTCTTTTTAGACAGAGGAAACTTTTGTTTCAGGAAGGTTTATTCAAGGCATGATTTTCGTCCCTAGAGTAAATAACTGCAGAGATAATCGATTTTCAATGATCTTGGTCAATTTCTGCTGGTTTTGGAGACAATTTTGTTAAAAAAAAAAACAATAAAAATATTACTTTTTTATTCTTTAGCCAAATGTGGTGGATATCGTGGTCATAGAATGAGAAGCATTTTCTCCTATTACGTTTTTTTTTCCTACTATAAACCGTTTTGTCATAAATGCCATAAAACGAATACTTTTGTACGCTAATGTATCCTAATCGTATGCTCTTTATTATAAAAGTTTACCCAAGGACATTTTTTGAGCGATTTTTTTTTTTTTTTTAATGTGAAGCCTCTTTTTTTTATTGGTTCTTTTCAGTTTTATATGCAGGCACATTATTCCTCAATACTACATCTGTCTCTTAGGAAAAGATAATAAGCAGACAATTGCTTTGAATTTTGACTGTTTTGTGGGAGTAGCAATAAAAATAATCAATGTTTGTTATTTTCCAGCCAAATTTGGTGGAAATCTTGGCCAGAGAAAGCCGAAGATTTCCACAAATTAATGTTTTTTCTACTGTAAACGCATCTTAATTTATGCTAATGTCATACAAATTATTTAAAAGATTTATCCCAAAAATGATATTTTCCCTCTAAGGCTTCTTTTATTGGTCTTTCAAATAAGCTACAACATTCCTATATAGTTTACAATCCTGTTAAGAAAAATAATAAACAATAAATTTCTGTCAGTTTTTACTGATTTGGGTATATCCAAAGGAGCTAACATTTTAATTGATCACAGACGCTTCGTCGTGGAATTTATTTGGCAGAAACCTCCTGTAACGTAAATTTTAATCAACAGATCATTTGGTGTTGAAATATGAGCATAATGATGCTGATGATGATGACCTCTCGTCAGTGTGTTAACACTGTTCCTTTATCCTTTGATGATAGACTTCTTCAGAGCTCTTTATGTTGCTTTTATATTTTTTTCTAGAATCTAATGAAACTGTCATTGGAAACCCAACTGCTGCAACACAAACTGGAGGTGAGTTGCTGCTAAAACTGGTCCCTTGATATCATACCGCGCACCGGTGGCTCAGTTGGTTGAGCACGGGCTGTCGCGCGGGAGGTCGTGAGTTCAACTCCGGCCGGACCAACACTCAGGGTCTTTAAATAACGAGGAGAAAGTGGTGCCTTTGTAACTACATATGCAAATGGTTAGACTTTCAAGTCTTCTCGGATAAGGACGATAAGCCGGAGGTCCTGTCTCACAACCGTTCAATGTTCATAATCTTGTGGGACGTAAAAGAACCCGCACACTTGTTGTAAAGAGTAGGGCATGTAGTTCAGACAATCAAGCATATACCCCTTGTGCTCGCACTCATGCTTGTCTCACTGGTAATAGAAAACCGTTTTCTCTGAAATTTGAAAGGATGATTGCTACAAAATGGAGAAAGGATCTTTGCTATTAATAAAAATTCCTGTGTTTTGCGTGAAAATGCGACGAAGAGGCAAATACGACTTTTTGTTTCGTGCGTGTGTGATGTTTATGTTTCTCTTTTTTATGCAAATCTTGACAGAGAATATTAAATTACAAAAAAAGTTCTACTGAAAGATCGTTAAATATTCTTTATTTCCAGCGTTCATTTGGACAAAAAAGATGCAACATTTAGCGAGAAATAATACTTTAAATGAATAGTTTGCAAAAGAAAAGTTCGCGGGAAATTTGGCTGGATACAAATGAGTTAATGCAGGTTGGGATGTCAGACCAGGAATAATGGATACAGGCCTCAATGCCACTCTTAAATAGGAGTTTAGATAGACGAAATCTTAATTTTTTTTGTTAAATATGCAAAAAATATATATTTACTCAAAAAACACTTCCTCCTCTTTCAGATAAATCTAGTGGATTGTCCCGTGGTGCCCAAGCAGGAATCAGTCTGGCAGTTTTGGCATTCATTGGTTTGTGTGGAGGAGCAGTTGCTTGGTGTTTCAGAGGCAGGAAGGGAAAGCCCTTGTATGAATTTCAAATGATTAATAATCCTATTCATTTTTCAAGGCTCAAGCAAGATGTAGATACTGCTATTGGTGACTAGAATGGATAAGGCCACTTTCTTTCACCAAACAGTAGAGTTTGCATAGTCAAAGACCGCTATAATTGTACTTGTTGTCATTTTGGTTTCTTTGTTCACTGGAATACGAGTTAATCTACAGATCTGTCGATATGAATTTAGTTACGTGAGCCTTGCGAGCCAACTAAGAAAAATGTAGTTAGCATTAGGACAGTTAAGCTCAAATAGCAGCCCGTGAAATTTCATAAACTGAATAGAATTAAACTATGTGCATTCTCTAAGTTTCCATATTTGATTGCTTTTGGGTCGGTTTAGGGCTTGGGGTAAAGGATTGCAACAGTTCACTTTCGTTGAACAATGTTGAATGATATGGAACGTCAAAGGTAGCAAACGATTTCAACGCGTCATGAACATTCCAACTTCAATCGCTGTTGTTGAATTCCTCTCTGGGAGAGCGATTACGGTGCTGAGGCTAATCCTCAACAAGATTCTGTTGTGCGTGCACGTTTGAGCTGTCCTTATGGTTTTTTTGGTTTTCTATCTCTGCATGCTGCAGATGTTAGTTGCGTTTTATCAGAATCGGTCATTGCCATGTGCGTCCGCCTGTGAACTTTTCACCATTGATGTTCTCATTATATGGAAAGTCTAGGTGTTTCCTTTGTTATAGAACCTTTTCAATTTTTGACACAAGTGCATTTTGTTTGGGTTTTTTACGGCTTTTCATCGCTCGTGATCCGAGATGCGAACTGTGCTTTTTGCACTATCCAAAGAATTCACACACAAACGCAAACTGACTAACAAGACGCCAATTTCTGGAGAACATTGGATACCACTGGAAAATCTGGACCCTGAATGATTGTAAATTCTAAGTTCACAGACTTTTATAAGATCTCAAATCTTACCTACTTTTACAAATGGAATACGAAATGTCTGTAGAATCTTTTTTGTAGACATTTTTTACAGTTTTTGTGATATGTTCATCTCTAGAATGTATATGAAATGATTATAAATTTTAACTGCTGCAATAAGAAGAAAAACTTAAAAAATTACAGACTTGCAAAATCTCTGAAGACTATTTGTAAATTTGACATTTACAAAGATTTTCTACGGTTATTTTATCCTACAAAATCTCTGTAAATTCACTCAAGCAGAGTATCGTAAAATCTCTGTAAATTGACGCAAACAGGGCACTGCAGCATCCTAGAATCTCTGAAAATTGACGTAAGCAGGGCATTGTAAAATCTCAATAAATTAACGCAAGCAGGGCATTGTAAAATCTCTGTAAATTGACGCAAGTGGGGCATTGTAAAATCTCTGTAAATTGACACAAACGGGGCACTGCGGCATCTTAAAATCTCTGTAAATTGACGCAAGCAGGGCATTGCAAAATCTCTGTAAACTGACGCAGGCGGGGCATCGTAAAATCTCTGTAAATTGATGCAAGCGGGGCATCGTAAAATCTCGGCAAATTGACGTAAGCGGAGCATCATAAAATCTCTGTAAATTGACACAAACGAGGCATCGTAAAATCTTTGTAAATTGACGTAAGCGGGGCATTGTAAAATCTCCGTAAACTGACACAAGCAGGGCATTGTAAAATCGCTGTAAATTGACACAAGCAGGGAATCATAAAATCTCTGTAAATTGACACAAGCGGGGCATTGTAAAATCTCTGTAAAGTGACACCAGCATGGCATTCCAGTAAATTGAAGCAGATTCTCGTCACCTATGATATCCTCTTGGCCCGCCAACTGGGCAATTCATTTTAAAATATATCCTCTCTTTCTGAAGTGCTTTCGCGATTGTTTCCATTTGAGTAACTTAAAAAGTGCTGGCGAATTCTCCAAGGACTTTTTCACGATTGTTCCCATTTGAGGGTCTCAATGGGGTTTAACCGTTAGCCTTAAAAGGGCCAAAAATTTAACCGTTAGGCGTAAAAAAAACTTAAAATTTAACCGTAAGCCATAAAACAAATTGAAAACCGTTAACCGTAAAAAAATCTATTAGCGCAAATTAAAGGTCTCAATTGTATTGTAAAGAACTCCATTTGCGTATCGTTTAACTAATTCAGCTAATTAAAGTCATTTAATGGAGATGCGTCTTTGAAATGGATCGTATCACGCACTTTGACAGACTTCAGGGGCACCCAACGAATCTGTTCCTCACATTATCTGTTCCCCAGAGGAATCTTGCTGGCTAGCAAAAATACAGGTGTGTCGATGAGCTGGCTGGGAAATTTATTATTGATAGAGGTTTTGCCTGGGAATTACTGACTTTTTCTAGCATTTCAACCCGAGCTGGCTGTAGAAACTCTGAAGACTGAGGCCGACTAAAAAGGACCCCTTCCCTCTCCCAGAGAGTAGTCACAAACATACGACGGCTGGTCAGAGTGCTTGCGCTTGCGGAAAAACACCTGTTTTGTCCCGGTTTTGTCGCTTTTGTTCGGTCGTTTCGGATCGAGGGATTTGAAAGCGCGCGGAATTCCTGGCTGGGAAATAAATTTGATCAGCTGGCTGGGAAACCAACCAATTTTATCTAGCTGGCTGAAAAATTTCTTGTGTGTCTTGCTGGGAAAAAGGAACAGATAATGTTTTCCCAGCAACACTGAGAAAACACCTGAAAATGCCTTAATAACATTTATTTTAATTAACTGGGGTATAATAATACATTTTACAACAAATTGGTCGTTGCGTGCCCCTGAGACTTGATAGCCTCCTCAGTGACGTTTTGACATCTCTCGCAATTTTTCGATCTTTTGTTCAGTTTCTCTTTATGAATGGCGGCTATCCATGGCTACAATCCCGGCTAAAAAGATAGTGACACCAACCCATAATACAACCCCTCGCCCCCGTATCAATGTTGATAGGGTAATAACTTTGGGCACTCATGAAAAAAGTCAATAGTTTGTTTTCCCTACTGTCTTTGAAAAGTGTGGAAGGAGTCAACTGATATGGGGCAACAAGTGTCCCACTCATTTATAACCGAGATTGTAGCTATGGATAGTGAAGGCATTTGTTAGTATCTATCGCACTGGAGAGGGGAAGCCCATAGAAAGATACAAAGCAAGGGTTCAAATCGGTGAAGATCACAAATATACTGCTTCCTTAAAAAGTATTTTGATTGACCTACTTGGTGGCTTCAATGACCAGACCAAGAACTTTGGCTGGGGGGTGTTTGACCTGAAACTTTATCGGCTGACAAAGCTTAATGGCAAAGCGGAAAATTATGCTATTCTAACTCAACAACAACTGGAACTGGAATTGCCCTTCTTGTTTGGCTCGGAGGGGAAAGCGAGCTAAACGGTAAGTGGCTTTAAAAATCAAATACGGTAAAACGAGTCAAAAACAGAAAGCACTTAAATCGGCATTTGCTTTCGATGTGTTTGCGGGTAGGCTCAAGATGTCAGCTAGGTATGTGGTTTTAATTTGGCTAGTGTCAAGGGCACTGGACTTGAAAGCTTTGGGATAAAAAGAAATCGTAAATGGTTTGAATCCATGAGTCATATAACTGAGTGAAGTACGATCGTCCTGCAGAGTGTAGTCCTGAGAAGGACTGACACTGACTGACGTTTCGACAACCTGAGGGTGAGTCATCATCGATCAGAGTCAAGTGACGTCAGTAGGTGGTATAAATACTCTGGTCGTTGATCTGATTGGTTAACCAAGTCGTGATATTATTGGTCGTCTGTCAGTTACGCCGTGTTGTTATTAGCTGTGATTAAAGACTGTAAACGGTGATAGATGCGTTGTTAGTCAAATGTCCGTAGGTGTATTTTTAGTAAAATTAGTTGGTTTGCCTGTTGTTGATATAAGCAATAAGCCGTTTGCACCAATCACTTGTTTTATTTCTTAGACATTAAAAGTTCCAAATTTCAACGTCCCGCACGCAGTACAGTCAGTACGGGACTGATATGTATTTGTGGATCAGATTTTTTGTCAACCGAGAATGTTCCCTATACTGTTCATGATTTTGCCATGCTCCATACCAATGGAAATTAACTATTATATTTTTAGTTAATAATTATATTCTAATGTAAAACAATGGTAGTTAAAAATTTCGGATAACCGTAATAGGAGCAAATTAACCGTTAGCCGTAAAAGGGCCAAAATTTTAACCGTTAGGCGTAAAAATGCTAAAAAATTAACTGTTAGCCGTAAATCGGGACCCTCCCATTTGTGTAAATGATGCCAAGTGCTGGCAAACTGTCCAAGAACTAAATTACTGTGAACGACGTCAAAGCAACTGAAAATAAATTAACATTTGTAGTTATGCGCTCGCGTTCAGACCAAAAATGCAGTCATTTCACGTTGTTGTTTTGGAGAGGACGGCAAAGAAATCTACCAAAATGTAAAACGCACGAGCAGAGCGATTGGTTTACTCATTAAACCTATATTTTGT
>NC_090876.1:20668461-20670961 GCF_036669935.1 Montipora foliosa
AAATCGGATAAACCTGCCTTTCCACTTTCCAAAGGTATTTTCAACACTCATCCTTGCCCGGCTCAATTGGTAATTGATTTTTTTTTTTTTTTGTATTCTTGGTGTGGTGCTATTTTCTGGGTATGGCTTCATTAACCAAGGGAGCAAAGGATCTGCAGCATCCCCAATTATAACTGGGTTATTTTCTGCCCGGATATTTCTTCCTCCACGTTCTGTGGGAAAAGAGTGTTATTGTTTCCCTTTTCAAAGGTTTTCGAATTTGAAAGAACACGTGCATCGTGTACACTGCCTGGCCAACCTATCACAACATCTCCGTACGGGTGATTGTGATCCACCACAGCCTGCATGATAATACTGCGGTACCCCTTCCTGTTGACATAATCAGCATGACTCTCATTCGGGGCGAGTATGGGAATATGAATTCCGTCAATTGCACCACCACACATTGAAAATCGCCATCCTAAATTGCAACCCTGAATAACGTTCAAAAGGTTGTCTCCACGTGTACATGAAATGGCGCATGCCATCTTATTTCTAATAGCCTCGCACACTTCCTTAATGCAGGTACGCACAAAGGCAACTGATACACTAAATAAGTTTCCAATCGTGCGATATTCTTCAGTCGAGGCCAGGTAGTACAAAGCGATTGCTAGTCGATGTCGTCGATTTGGCGTTACAGCTTTTCGCATTGGAGTGTCCTGTCGAGATATCTCATCAACAATCTCGTGGAGAATGTATGTAAATGTTCCACGAGTTACTCTAAAGTTGGAATACCACAGTTCATCAGGAAAGGATGCTTCGACCATGTCAAACCACGCAAAAGAATGGAGATGCACCCATACCTCTCTTGAGCGTGGAGGATATAGACAGCCCAGAATAGCTAGCTTTCATGCATGTGAGAGCGGTGCAAGGGATGACCTTTTCCTCCCTCAATTGTGAAAAAAGTTTTCGCTTTTTCAAAGCAACAAGCCATACAATTGGTTTTTGCACTCGAGGATCTGCCATTTTCTTTTTGAACAGCCCGCGAAAGCGCGCCGGAAGCGCGCCTGAAATCATATGTGAACCGCTGTCATACAAGCGTACGGACTCACAAATTTAAGTTCCAGAAATCAACATGACAAGACTCAGGCGGACCGTGCCAAACTTTTAGCCCGCGGGCCAAAATTTAGGAGTGCCGTACCCAAAATGAATGTCCTGTAAATGCGCCTTCAGTCACTTTCGGTGGTCTGAGTTGCGAAGCTATTGTAGGATCATTACCATCTAAACTACTACTATGTACTTATTGACTGAATGGGAGGGCCGGACGGGAAAATATTTGGCCCGAGGTCATGGCGTACGGACTGAGCGCAGCGAGGTCCCTGCACCATGACCGAGGGCCAAATATTTTCCCGTCCGGCCCGACCTAACTCAGTCAATAAGCATTTTATCATATGACCACCGCGCTTTTCCTTTTTTTTTTTTTTTTTTTTTTCGGGTAGCAAAATTCGGAATGTTCACTTACGTCGCTCATTTTGACCGAAAAGTTGTTTTAGTTCGCATCTCGCGTGCGCTTTCATTGCAAAGCTATTGAGAAAATCCCCGAATGAGGGCCGTACCCGATCCCAGCAGGGCCGGACGGCCCTGCTCGCGCCATCGCGTACGGCCCTCATACGGGTGTTTTCTCAATACTTTTGCAATGAAAGCGCGCGCGGGGCCGTACTGGTCATATGATAATAGAGCATTCCGCCTTTCAAAGTGCCGCTGTGTTGCATGTTGTCGTTCGATGACAACGAACTTCGTCGTGACATTTATCACAGAAAAAGAAGGCTTCTGGGCCCGGTTGTTCAAAAGCCGATTAACGCTAATCCCAGATTAAAAATTAACCGAGGAGTTTATTTCTCTTCTCCTAAATGCTGTTCAACGCGGATATTTGGCAAAACTTTACATTAGAAGAAGTCAATCTTGAAAAACAAAAGTAAACGAAAGAAATTTTCACCAAAAAGTTGAAAACATCAAACAAAAGTTTACACTAACACTGGATTAAGTTAATCGGCTTTCAAACAACCGGGCCCTGAAGACATTTCCGCGTGGACGACAACCTCGTTCACGCAACGAGTTTGCGCATTGTTGACGTATGTATACCATGATGCTCCACGACCAAGTGCGCCCACTATGACGTATGCCCGCTCTTTTCGAATTTCCACTGGCTTTCCTAGGCTGCTAAGGCTGGTCATTCGTATTTTCAGCTTATTTGTGACAAGAAAACTTAGGTAAGTGTCTTTGTTTATATTTAGTATCGATTTATTCCAGAAAATCTGTATCACGATGCTCGACTGGCTTTTAAGACTCTTAATATGGTGAGCTCGATTGTGTTAATGCACTAGTCATTTGTTTTCCCCACCCCCCGACCCCATGGGATAGTGGGGACATGGGGAAATTACTGGGGCAATTGCGCGAGATTACGCCACAATTACGCCTCTAGGGGGTAGGGAAATTACAAGATTTTCGTTCCTCTGCCCTA